>NC_056626.2:220718249-220983249 GCF_002870075.4 Lactuca sativa | reverse complement strand
TTGTCCGCTTTGGGCCACTCGGCACGAGGACTTCCCAGGGGGTCACCCATCCTGGTACTACTCCCGCCCGAGCACGCTTAACTGCAGAGTTCTTATGGGATCTGCTGCCCTCACGGTTTTAAAACGCGTTGTGATAGGGAAGGTATCCACACCCCTTATAAGGAATGCTTAGTTCTCCTTCCCAGCCGATGTGGGATCAGATCTAACCCACTTTAAACTTGTAACACTGAAAATTTTAAAATTTATTTTTCACAATTTATAAAAGCATTTCTCTCTTAATTTCATAAAACATCAAATTTCAAATTTCAATATGTATCATACAAATCCCAAGATCACATAATTATATCAAATTCCTCTACGTGTGTACAGATCAAGTCGGCGCCTTCCCACGGTCATCGCTAGTACCTGAAACAACAACACTAACACCGTAAGCACAAAGCTTAGTGAGTTCCCCAAAATACCACACATAAAACACATATTAGCCACTCGAGGCCATAACTCTATGGGTCCGTGCACCCAACTCTGTGAACCCTCAGGTTCTAACTCTGTGAACCTTCCGGTTCCAACTCTATAAACATGCACAGCATAAATCACATAGAAATAATGCAGTACAACACATAACATACACGTAACATACATGCACTAACACATAACTCTAATTACCGACTCAAGATAAGGTGTAGTGAGAAGACTCACCTCGCGTGTCTCGGTATCTCACGATCCCTGGAAATCCCTCGTGCTCGATCCTCCGAGCTCTAATCCTCCTATAACATCACAAGACTCTAATTAACACTTTTTATCTCTAAGGTTGACTACCCCTAAGAAGTCAACACAGGTCAACGGTCAACGGTCAACGGTCAACTTTGACCGGACTCGGCGAGTGCCCGAGGCAACTCGGCGAGTCTAGACGTTCTCACCAACTCTCTAGAATTCCCTTTCTACACGTCGAGTACTCCCCTTGACTCGACGAGTTCCTCCTGGAAGAATCGCGGGACCACCCCGACTCAACTCGCCGAGTCTCAAGAACGACTCGGCGAGTCCCAGCTCGACTCAGACCACATGACAATCCTCTCTAACTCGCCCTGACTCACTGGGTCAACTCCTGACTCGTCTGGACCACTCTCTGGCCGGTCCAAGGCAATCTTCAAGCTACTCGCCGAGTCTGCTCATCGGACTCGGCGAGTCCATTCCATGCAATCACCCAAACTCGCTTCTAAGGTCAGATCCATTCCAACAATTCATAGATCTGGCCCTCCTAGACTGATTCATCACGTAAAGTCTTAGTCTTGATGCATTAACAACCTCTATATGACCAATTATGAAGAATCTTCAACAAATCTCACTACACAAGGTCATGGCCTCCATTGTTCTCTATAAAGCTTGAAGAATGAGGCTCTCTGGACCTCTATGGATCCAGATCCGAAGTCTCATTACTAGCATGGGACTATTTGGTCATCAAATCAACTCAACAAGGCCACAAGAAACCCAAAAATCGATTATTCTTCACAAAACAGGAGATGAGTCGAAATCATACCTTTAGATTGAAGGGTCAAGCTTCAAATCCACCAAATAGCCGTCTCCCTTGCCTCCTCTTGGCTAGAGCCTCCTTCTTCTTTGCTAAACAACTCACAAATGTCAAGAAATGCCTCCTTTCACTCTCAAATCGTTAAAGCACTTTTGGGGTTTCTCTCTATGGACTGATGGATGCAAATGACGGCCATAAGGCCATTTAAATAGGTCCCAAACCCGAGAAATTAGGGTTTCAATAAACAGCGTGGACTCGCCGAGTCCATATCCTGGACTCGCCGAGTCCGAACGAATCCCGCGTCCAGAATCGCGACCCTACTCGGCGAGTCTGAGCTCCAACTCGCCGAGTCCCTTTTCAAAACTCAAAATATTAAAACAATAAAATACCTGGAGATCCGGGCTGTTACAATTCTCCCCCACTAGGATTAGACTTCGCCCTCGAAGTCTCGCTCTAAAATAGCTCCGGATGCTGAGCCCGCATCTCGCGCTCCGGCTCCCAGGTCATCTCTGATCCCTTCCTGTGTTGCCACTGAACCAACACCAAAGGTACCTCCTTGTTCCTCAGAACCTTGATCTTCCGATCTCTGATGGCTACTGGTCTCTCGGCGTAATTCAGGCTCGCATCTACCTGAATATCCTCTAATGGAACTACTGCCGACTCATCGGCAATACATTTCCTCAGTTGCGACACATGAAAAGTGTCGTGGATTTGCCCCAACTCTGCTGGCAATTCCAAACGATAGGCTACCCGGCCTACCCTCGCAATCACGCGAAATGGCCCAATATACCGGGGCCCCAACTTGCCCCTCTTCCTGAATCGAATCACCCCTTTCCAAGGAGAGACCTTCAGGAGAACGAAGTCACCGACCTGAAACTCAAGCTCGGACCGGCGTCTGTCTGCATAACTCTTCTGTCGACTCTGGGCGGTCAACAACCTCTGTCTGACCTGCTGAATCTGCTCTGTCGTCTGAAGCACGATCTCGGTACTGCCCATCACTCTCTGTCCGACTTCTCCCCAGCAAATGGGGGTCCGACACCTCCTACCATACAACAGCTCAAAGGGTGGCATACCAATGCTCGAATGATGGCTGTTGTTGTAGGAAAACTCTGCCAAGGGTAGATACGCATCCCAGCTACCCCCGAAATCCAACACACATGCTCGAAGCATGTCCTCAAGCGTCTGAATCGTCCGCTCACTCTGACCGTCTGTCTGGGGATGATATGCTGTACTAAAATGCAATCTAGTACCCAACTCCTCATGAAATTTCTTCCAGAATCTGGAAGTAAAGCGCACATCACGGTCTGAAACAATCGAGATCGGCACCCCATGCCGAGATACCACTTCTCTCACATATAATTCTGCCAACTTCTCTGCTGAAGAACTCTCACTGATGGCAAGGAAGTGAGCGCTCTTCGTCAGCCTATCCACAATCACCCAAATTGCATCAACTCCCCTAGAAGTTCTCGGCAATTTGGTGATGAAATCCATAGTGATCTGTTCCCATTTCCATTCGGGAACCTCCAATGGCTGCAACTTGCCATGCGGTCTCTGGTGCTCGGCCTTAACCCTACGGCAGGTCAAGCACCTCTCAACAAACCATGCGACGTCCCTCTTCATACAGGGCCACCAATACTCTCTCCTCAAATCCAAATACATCTTCGTAGCCCCCGGATGGATCGAAAATTTCGAACGATGTGCCTCCTCCATCAAGGAAGTGCGCGAACCACCCACAAACGGTACCCAAATCTGACCCTGAAAAGTCATAAGCCCTCGCCCATCCGTAACGAATTCTGAAACCAAACCAACGACCCGTTCCCTCTTCTGCATCTCCGGCTGCACAGCCTCGGCCTGTGCCCCACGGATGGCATCCAATACCGGAGCTATCAGGGTCAATCTCAAACATACATCTCGTAATGGAGTGCTCTCCGCCCTGCGACTCAACGCATCGGCCACCACGTTGGCCTTGCCCGGGTGGTACAGGATCTCACAATCATAATCCTTGACCACATCTAACCACCTCCTCTGACGCATGTTTAGATTGGGCTGATCCATCAAGTACTTCAGGCTCTTATGGTCCGTGTATATCGTACATCGAACCCCATATAAGTAGTGGCGCCAAATCTTGAGGGCGAACACTACTGCCCCCAACTCTAGATCATGCGTGGGATACCTCGTCTCATGAGGCTTCAGCTGCCTCGATGCATATGCTATCACATGACCCCTCTGCATCAACACCGCACCCAACCCCAAAATCGATGCATCACAATATACTACAAAATCCTCCATCCCTTCCGGAAGGGCTAATACCGGGGCTTCGCACAACCTCTGGCGAAGTGTCTCAAAGGAGGTCTGCTGCTCGGGACCCCATGAGAATGCAACACCCTTCCGGGTCAACCTGGTGAGCGGCACTGCGATCTTGGAGAAATCCTTGATAAATCTCCGATAATACCCTGCTAATCCAAGGAAGCTCCTGATCTCAGAGGGTGACCTTGGCACCTCCCAACCCATCACCGCCTCAACCTTGGCCGGATCGACCAGAATCCCTTCCTGGTTAACGAGATGCCCAAGGAACTGGACCTCCCGTAACCAAAAATCACACTTGGAGAACTTTGCATAAAGCTTCTCCGATCTCAGTACCCCAAGGACCTCCCTCAAATGCTCCTCATGCTGCTCTCTAGATCTCGAATACACCAGAATATCATCGATAAATACAATCACCGACCGATCCAACATCGGCCTACATACCCTGTTCATGAGATCCATGAACACCGCCGGGGCATTAGTGAGCCCAAAAGGCATCACCACAAACTCATAATGCCCATAACGCGTCCTGAAAGCTGTCTTCTGGACGTCCTCATCTCGCACTCTCACCTGATGATATCCCGACCTCAAATCGATCTTGGAAAACCAAGATGCTCCCTGCAACTGATCAAATAAATCGTCGATCCTCGGCAACGGGTAACGGTTCTTGATCGTCAGCTTGTTCAACTCCCGGTAATCAATACACATCCGGTGTGAACCATCCTTCTTCTTGACGAACAGAATAGGTGCTCCCCACGGCGAGCTGCTCGGCCGAATAAATCCCTTTCCCAGCAACTCCTGAAGCTGCGAGGATAACTCTTGCATCTCTGGAGGTGCAAGACGATAAGGCACCTTAGCTATAGGCGCAGCCCCCGGAACCAAATCAATACCAAACTCCACTTGCCTCACAGGAGGTACTCCCGGTAGCTCCTCGGGAAAGACATCTGGAAACTCACACACCACCGGTACCTCCCCGACTGAACTCGGTCTCTCGGAAGTCGCTCGCGTATCCATCACATACGCCACAAAACCCTTACAGCCCTGCTGTAGACACTGCCTCGCCCTAGCGGCCGAACAAAAGGCTGATCCCGAACGTGTACCCTCACCGTACACCGAAAGAACTCCCCCACCAGGGTCTCGTATAGTCACCAGCTGACGCTCACAGTCGATAATCGCGCCGAATCGACTCAACCAGTCCATGCCCACAATGACACAAACATCACCCATCGCAATAGGAATCAGATCAATCGGAAACTCAATCCCGAAGATCTCTAACACACATCCCCGGAAAACCTCTGTGGCACAAATCACTCTATCATCAGCTATGGAGACTCTCAGAGGCCGACTCAGTGCCTCACGACTAGCACTGATATGCTGGCTAAAAGCCAAAGATACAAAAGACCGACTCGCACCCGAGTCAAATAACACTAAAGCAGGTACGGAATTCACAAGAAAAGTACCTACACATAACATAATATAAGCATAATACCATATGTCAAAATAAATATACGAAAGGAAACATACCAGCCACAACATCGGGCGCAGCGCGGACCTCCTCCGCAGTCAGCTGGAAGGCTCTCCCTCGAGCTCTCGGCGTCTCGGCCTTCACAGGCCGGCTCTCTGTAACTCTGGCGGCGGCAGGAGCAGACCCCTGAGATGCTCCGCGCAACTGCGGACACTCGGCCTTCCGGTGTCCGGTCTGGTTGCAGTGAAAGCACACTGCAAACCCCTTGGGGCAGTCCTTGGCCATGTGCCCCTCCTTACCACATTTGTAGCAAGATCCTGCTCGGCAGACTCCGTCATGACCCTTGCCGCACTTTCCGCAAGTGCGGCCCTTCTGGCTCCCTGGTCTGGGATCAGCAGGCTTGGCCCGCTTGGCGGCCGGCTGCGACAACGCCGGTCGCCGATCCCTCCCCTGAGACTCTGCCTCCTCCCTGGCCTGGGTCTCAAGCTCAATCTCCCTCTTCCGGGCATTTGCCTGAAGCTCGGCAAATGTCCGGTACGAGGAGTTCGCAGCGAACTCCCGAATATCCCTCCTCAAGATGCTCAAGTAGCGGCTCATACGTGCCTGCTTAGTGGACACGTGCTCAGGGCAGAACATCGCCCTCTCGTGGAACATCCTCGTGATCGCTGTGACAGACTCAGTACCCTGCTTGAGGGTCAGAAACTCCTGTGCTAAACGCTCCCTCTCCACTTGGGGAACGTACTCATCCCGAAACATAGTGGTGAACCTCTCCCAGGTCACCGCAGAAAGCTCAGCAGGCGAATAATGCGCTGTCACAAACTTCCACCAGTCCTTCGCTCCCAAGCGAAGCTGGTTCAGCGCGAACCGTACCTTCAAATGCTCAGGAGACGAGCAAGTGAAGAAACACCCCTCAATATCAGATATCCACCTCATAGCTGCCACCGGATCCTGAGTACCATCAAACTCTGGTGGTTTTGTGTTGCTGAACTCACGGAACAGCAACGCATCCCCACCCTGTGGCCTCGCAGCAGCTATCGCTGCGGTAGCTGCTGCAGCAGCAGCCTCAGAAAGAGCGGCATAACGCTCATCAAACGTCTCAATCAATGTGGTCTTTATAGACCCAAACATCTCTGGTATCTCTGCCCTGATGGCCGCAGCCACCTCCTCCTGAATGATCCGGCGGATCTCCTCCTCACTGGTACCACTGCTCTCGGGCATCAAACGTGTCCTCACCATGATCTACCTCTGAAATACAACATACAATAAATTAGAATCCCCACGAGTATGCTCACACTCGACAACTCTTTTCTCCTTGATTCTTGGCATTCCAAAGATTCTGACTTGGGCTGCACACCGCTCCGGTGCTTCCAGTAGTACGGGCCCAATACTACTGTCCGCACCGTACCAGAATACACTCCAAGTCCTTCTCTTTGGATCCCAGGTCTCAAGTACTTTATCATGCATAGACTACTCTCTAATAGATCTCTCATAAGTCCCTTGCTGCTACCTACTCACTCTCAAGCATCTCATAGCAGCTCACCTCTCCCTAGGCTAAGGCATCACACATCAGGCCACTCTAGTCCTAATAGCAATACCTAGCCTACTCTAGCATGCGGATACATCATATCAATATCAATATCACATAATATAAAAAGGTATTTTGGGAAATCACCGTTCGGGCGCTGACTGATCGTACACACATCTCTTGCTCTGCGTTTTTCGAAAATCTTTTACTCTTTTTGAAAATACATCTCAAATCCTCAGTTTGAGTTCAAATACGCCCGAAGGTGTACTCGAATCCCTCAAACCAAGGCTCTGATACCAACTTGTAACACTGAAAATTTTAAAATTTATTTTTCACAATTTATAAAAGCATTTCTCTCTTAATTTCATAAAACATCAAATTTCAAATTTCAATATGTATCATACAAATCCCAAGATCACATAATTATATCAAATTCCTCTACGTGTGTACAGATCAAGTCGGCGCCTTCCCACGGTCATCGCTAGTACCTGAAACAACAACACTAACACCGTAAGCACAAAGCTTAGTGAGTTCCCCAAAATACCACACATAAAACACATATTAGCCACTCGAGGCCATAACTCTATGGGTCCGTGCACCCAACTCTGTGAACCCTCAGGTTCTAACTCTGTGAACCTTCCGGTTCCAACTCTATAAACATGCACAGCATAAATCACATAGAAATAATGCAGTACAACACATAACATACACGTAACATACATGCACTAACACATAACTCTAATTACCGACTCAAGATAAGGTGTAGTGAGAAGACTCACCTCGCGTGTCTCGGTATCTCACGATCCCTGGAAATCCCTCGTGCTCGATCCTCCGAGCTCTAATCCTCCTATAACATCACAAGACTCTAATTAACACTTTTTATCTCTAAGGTTGACTACCCCTAAGAAGTCAACACAGGTCAACGGTCAACGGTCAACGGTCAACTTTGACCGGACTCGGCGAGTGCCCGAGGCAACTCGGCGAGTCTAGACGTTCTCACCAACTCTCTAGAATTCCCTTTCTACACGTCGAGTACTCCCCTTGACTCGACGAGTTCCTCCTGGAAGAATCGCGGGACCACCCCGACTCAACTCGCCGAGTCTCAAGAACGACTCGGCGAGTCCCAGCTCGACTCAGACCACATGACAATCCTCTCTAACTCGCCCTGACTCACTGGGTCAACTCCTGACTCGTCTGGACCACTCTCTGGCCGGTCCAAGGCAATCTTCAAGCTACTCGCCGAGTCTGCTCATCGGACTCGGCGAGTCCATTCCATGCAATCACCCAAACTCGCTTCTAAGGTCAGATCCATTCCAACAATTCATAGATCTGGCCCTCCTAGACTGATTCATCACGTAAAGTCTTAGTCTTGATGCATTAACAACCTCTATATGACCAATTATGAAGAATCTTCAACAAATCTCACTACACAAGGTCATGGCCTCCATTGTTCTCTATAAAGCTTGAAGAATGAGGCTCTCTGGACCTCTATGGATCCAGATCCGAAGTCTCATTACTAGCATGGGACTATTTGGTCATCAAATCAACTCAACAAGGCCACAAGAAACCCAAAAATCGATTATTCTTCACAAAACAGGAGATGAGTCGAAATCATACCTTTAGATTGAAGGGTCAAGCTTCAAATCCACCAAATAGCCGTCTCCCTTGCCTCCTCTTGGCTAGAGCCTCCTTCTTCTTTGCTAAACAACTCACAAATGTCAAGAAATGCCTCCTTTCACTCTCAAATCGTTAAAGCACTTTTGGGGTTTCTCTCTATGGACTGATGGATGCAAATGACGGCCATAAGGCCATTTAAATAGGTCCCAAACCCGAGAAATTAGGGTTTCAATAAACAGCGTGGACTCGCCGAGTCCGAACGAATCCCGCGTCCAGAATCGCGACCCTACTCGGCGAGTCTGAGCTCCAACTCGCCGAGTCCCTTTTCAAAACTCAAAATATTAAAACAATAAAATACCTGGAGATCCGGGCTGTTACAGAATTTTTCCTTATATATATATATATATATATATATATATATATATATATATATATATATATATATATATGAAGCTATTTGCCAAGGTTGTACTTAATAACCACAAATACGAATAAACGGATTGAAGACAAGTATAATTGATAAGCGTAAGCGTAAAACTGTAAGAAACTTGTTTAAACAGTTGATAAAACTTAAGATAGTGTACACATACACATATATGAGGCTAAGATACAAGTTCTATAACTTGTATAAATATATAAACTTATATATTTTTGTGTATGTATGAGGTATATTGAAACTACCAAGTTGATAACCGTCTATATAGTTATAGCACATTTGTAGTCGGAAAGTATATGTTATTTTTATTAGTTATATCATTTTAAAAACATAACATATATTGATATTGAGGTTTAAAACTAGCTTGTTTACTTATAACACATAAGCGTTTAAACAACTATTTCACCAATTAGTAATGTGTTTACACAAAATAATGATATTTTATGTGTATTTTGTATGATAAATATTACTTAGTACCCGTACTACCATGTATAGACAAGGGCCAGACATGGAGCATCGGAGGACATGATCATTTTAGCAATTAAGTCGTTCTGAAATCCAACAACCCTATGCGGCTTTTCAAACCAGATTCCCTGTACCGTAAGTCGTAGAGCAATAAATAATATTTTTGTGTGATTTATATCGCATAAAAATGATGATGTTGTTTGTATAAACAAAACATTTAGACATTTGTGTGTGTGTGTGTGTGTATATATATATATATATATATATATATATATATATATATATATATATTACAAGTGGGGTCGTAACACTCACCTTATCGAGCGATGAGTTGTTTTGTGTCTTGAAGTCGTAATCTTCGGGATTAATTCGATTTCCTAGAAAACTTTGCTAGAAATTAATATTTGGAAATGATTGAGTATTTTGACTAAGTATAATGATTTATTGAATAATTTCCCAAGTTTTGTAAATTCAAATTGTATTTAAATAAATTTTATCTAAGAATTTATTTTAATATTTTCCACAATTTTTAAATAAGTCCGAAATTTATTTAATCCTAAATATAATTAATAATTTCTGAAAAGTTAATAATCTAATGTTTATGTTTATATATATATATATATATATATATATATATATATATATATATATATATATATATATATATCTTAAATTTATTAAATTTTATATTAAACTTGGGATTTAATTAAAAAGATTTTTCCAAACTGTGAGTAAGTTTTGAACATTTTATTTAAAGTTTCATGGTCTTGGGATCATTTTGAAAATAGTTTGAAAGAGGGACGGACCTAAGTTGGACAAATTTGAAGTTGGAGGATTGCATGTATTTAAATTGTAATTATGTTTGAACTGTTGAGTTACATAGAAGGGTATACCTGTTCGGTTCTATATACGATCGCGAGAAAAAAAAACATAAATGGTTATGTGGCTTCGGTAATGCACGAAGGAGTAATAATCGAGCAAGGAGGTGGAGTGAGGAGGGACTTACGATGGTGGAGATGCTGATTATCGGTGGTGGCCGGTGGTTTTACAGCAACGAAAATGGAGGTGACGGGGTGGCAGTTTGATGTTGTTGCCCTTGTTTCTTCCTTCTGTTGGCAGCTCCGATGAGAGGGGGATGGGAGGAGGTGGTGGGGGAACACTTTGCAGAGTAGTAGCACCAAAATAGTGGGTGGTGGTGATGGTTTAGTGGTGGAGAAATGATGGCGGTAGTGGAGGGTTGAAGGTGGCAGGAGGGTGGCGATTATGAGTTTTCTTCCTTTTTTCGACAGAAACAGTGAGAGGGGAGATGTGAGGGAGGTGTTGGTTGTTCAAAAAGGAGGCATAAGGAGGTTTTTGGGTGGTGGAATGGTGGTTTAGGGTGGTTTTGGGTCTAAATTTATAGTTTATACTTTGTTTTTCTAGACATTTATAGTTTTCGGTCTAGGGCCAAACACAATCTAGGGTTTTAGGTTGGTTGACCGAAATCACATGTGATTTCAGTCTAGCTATTGGGTTTGGGGCTTGGGTTTTTTCCACACACACACACACACACACACACATATATATATATATATATATATATATATATATATATATATATATATATAAAATTGTAGGCGTGATGATGTAAGTAAGAGAGGAGGGAACGTGATTTGGGGCTGCCTTTGTTGAGAGCGTGTTCTAGAGAGAGAAACAAGAGAGAACGTGTGTGTGAATCTTGTGTACCGGATTATCAATCAATTCATTATGTGCATTTAAGATTTAACTTGTTGTTGTTCTTCTTCTCACTCTATCTTGCATCATCCACTTGATTGGGTTTCCGCACCATCTAGTGGATCTGATTGATACATCAAGCCGATTTAGGGACTTACAAGTGGTGTCAGAGCAAGGATCATATCAATCAATTTGGCAAGATATTGAATGTTTTTGGACTTTTTCTTGAAGTTTTTGGCGTTTTTGATTTGTTTTGGAAGAAATATTGGCTGTTTGTTCTTTGTGTTCTTCATAATTTTGTGTTTTTGATCGAGTTTTGCATCAAAAAGTTGAAAATTTTGTGTTCTTGGACGGAATCTGCGAGACCCGGCGGCTAATCTCGGTCTAGGTCTAGGGTTTCCGAGGAGTTTTCGGTCGAAAGTGAGTTTGCGGTGGAGCGTGTCCGAGTTCTTGGTGCGAGGGTTTGCGGTGGAACGACTTCAGAAGTTTTCGGTTCGTAGGTTCTCGGCCTCGGAGTTCTCGGCTCGCACGTGTTCGGTTCCGATTTCGGTCTTCGCATTTTCGGTCATAAGCTAGATTTCCGTGCAAGTCTTTTTCGGTCTGGATCAAGAGGCTTCGCATTTTCGGTTACAAATTCGAAGTTTCAAGATTTTGGCTTGTTTGCAGCCCAAAAATCACATTTTTGATCCAATAGCCTCGTTTTCAATATTAAAGCTTCGTATTTGGTCAAAAAGTCACGTATTTGGTTAAATACTCTCGGTTTTGGTCAAATAATCTCGTTTTTGGTCTTGAAATTTTTCGTTTTTGGGCTAAAGTTTTGACTTTCGACTTTTAACTTCCAAGTTTGAATTTTGACTTTCTTTTTTGACCTTTGAATTTCAAAGTTGACTTTTAACTCTTAACTTTGACTTTCTCGTTTAACTTTCAAGTTTTAAGTTTGACTTTGAAATTTGACTTTCGAGGTTTCAATTCAAAGGGCATTTTTGGTAAATAATGAGTTCCTCAATCACCAAGGTCAATGAAGCTTCATGTTCTAAGTCTTGTGAAGCTAAAATTAAACTTTATCGTGATCAACATGATTTATTAAAAAGGGAAATTGAGGACCTTAAATATGAAAGATATACACTTAGGAAGTCCCAAAAACCTTTAAAAGAACAACTAGAGGCCAAAACCAAGGACTTTAGAAAACTTCAAGAAGAATATAGTAATAAATGTGAAAATTACAACTATGCTAAAAAGGAAATTGCCAAATTGTGACAACCCGATATTTCGAGACAATGAAATGTAAAACCATCAAATCTAGGTGAAAATATAACTTTCCTAAAATCTTATTTGGGTTAAATAAAGTAGTAGGAATCGTATCAAGGTTTTCGTACATATAAAGAACCCTAAAATCCGAGTTATTACGAAGAAGTTATGACCAACCGAAGATTCTCGGCAAAACCGGCAATAGCGATTAAACGAAAAAAGCGAAGTTTCAATACAATAGTTTTTAGCCTTAAGTATCTAAATGAAAGTTATAGATAACCTCAAACCGTGAACGTACATAAAAAGAACGTCCAAAACGGACGTCGGATAAAGAAGTTATGAATTTTTGAAGAAATTCCTTAATCACGTCATTTTAATAAATAAATAATAAAAATAATTTCATAATTTGCCAACGGAATCTAAACGAAAGTTGTAGATCTTAGTCTCACCTACGCGTGGATATAAAGAACGTCGAAAACGGAGTTCGTATGAAGGAGAGATGAATTTTAGAAGTTTATTTAAAATAAATATAAATTTAAATATAAATTCTTGGTAATATTCGAAGGGGAGTCAGCAGATAGGACCGGAGTACGCCCTGCGTACCCTCGTACGCCCCGCGTACTCGAATCAAGGGCCTCGGATCGTCCACGTCGCCCTATGCGAAGCTACCGACCCGCCCCGTCCGACCCGTCCCATCCGATCCGTCCCATCCGAAGCTGAGGCAGTCGAGGACTCGCTCATGCATGACGTACGCGTACGCGCTGCGTACTAGCGTACGCCCCGCGTACCGAGGCTTCTCAGACCCCCTATAAATAGAAATGCGAGGGTTCCGGGAAAATCACCCCATTTCTCTCCTTTCTCTCACGATCTTGCCTCGATTTCCATGCCCGTTCAAACCCGAAGGTATGGTCTTTTTGCTCAAAGTCCCGAGGGTCGATTTTACTCCTGAGATTCCCGAGAATCCCAAGAAAAATCCGTTTCCCAAGACGAAACTCTGCCCGGTTTTCCATCTCGCTACCTTCAAACTTTCAAGTGAGTTCATACCCCTTTAATCAACCTTTGAAATGATTTTAAATGTTTTAAATACTTATGGGGGGGGGGGGGATACAAGTTAAATACTTATAGTTATTGCTTCAATCACATGTGATTGCATTAATCACATGTGATTAATAACTAGGGAAACCGGTGATTTTATCACTGTTCAAACTGTCTATCAAACTGTTTTACTTCAAAATGTTTTACAAGCCCTTTTACTTTTCAAACTTATATTACAACTGTGATTCAAACAAATGTTCCTTATACTTAAACTGTTTTATCAAACCTATGCCTTCAAATTGTTTTATAGATTGACATCAAGTCGATCTTTCTTTAAAATAATATTTATGTTTCAAATGTCTTATAAAAACTTATTTATGCTTTTATATTATAAATTGCATGCCCATATATGTATAGATGTATAAATAATGTTTAAAGGGCTTAGGAAGGCCATCCGCCCTATTTCCTTTTTCTCGATTTGGATGTGGTCTGGTGGGATTTCGGGTGACCATCCGAAGGTCGTTTCAATATTAATTATATATCAAATATACATATATAGACATAAAAGTACTTCCATATTCATACGTACTAGTCACACCATTAGTAAGTTACCGTCGGGGTAACACATAATCATACTATTACAACTGCTAGATCAATGAGTCAGTTCATTCATGAGTCCATATACAACTATACTAGGAAGAGAACATATACAACTATACTATGAGAACATATACAACTATACTAGGAAGAGAACATATACAACTATACTAGAACGAGAAACATTACCCTTACATTAATACGTTAACAATTGTGATCCACTGTATCGGAGCATGCCTTAAATGTCATGGCCCGAGTTGTAGCCAGAATTCTCTTGGAGGGAGAGCGTTGAGTTTGCGTATAGATCTATACTGGATTGACTATCCTACACCTTGCTGCTAGCTACAGCCGGACCTGCAGGTCTGCGGGTGCCAAACGTCATTCCATTATTACGACCATTCGTATGTCGTTGTTACCAGTCGATAGCATGGTGCAATTATCACATTTTACCTTAATATAAATCCGATTTAAGGTAGTTAGTACAGCAGTAGTTACTATAAAACTAAGCTACAGTACTACAATGATTTACCCATTTTTAGTGATAACCTCACTTTAACTTTGATGTACAAACTATATTTTGTTAAAAGATAGTTGCACTTGGGAAATTACACACTTTTACAACAAACGAACATACAATACAGTTAAGCCTTGGTAGAAGGCTACTTTATTAGAAAATATAGGTTTTTCTGAGAGATTCAAACTTTTACAAACACTTACATACATTTCACGAACTTATACTTGAGACACGTTCAACATTTTTTATAACAAACACCGACACTAAAATGCCTATGAACTCACCAGCTTAATGCTGATCAACTCTTTCAAAATAACTTGTATTCTCAGGTCATCAGTAGACAGGTACCGATGCCAGCTTTTGAGGAGATGGAGCGCATTCAAGACTCATCATATTATTATTTTGATTTTACCTTATATTTTTGGTGTCTAAAACTGTACAGAACACGCTTGTATTAAAATTATATATTTAATGCAATGGATGATGTTGTTTGCTTATTTACATTTACTATGTTATGATACTTTACATGACGTCCTCCGCCCCAGAACGTTTCCGCCGTTCTTGGTTTTGGGGTGTGACACAAATCAACTGCCAAACTTGATGCATTGAAAGCTAAATATAAAGATGCTGAATTCATCTTTAAGAAATTTGATGTGTCAAGTGAGGTATTTGTGTCCATGATAGAAAAACAATTAAAATTTAAAGATAATCAAACTATTGGTCTAGGGTATCATGGTGTTCCACCTCCCTTTAATGACAATTAAAACTCATCCCTTGAAATCAATGAGGAAGAGACACCTGCTCAGTTTGGTCCGCCCCCTGTTCTAGCTTCAGTTAAGACTGAACAATCAGGCACAACTGAGAATATTAAGGTGAAGGATACTAATTCTTCAACTTCATGTGCAGGTAAAGTAGTGGAAGATGAGAATAGAAATAATTCTAGTTCTGTTGATTCTATCGATTGTCAAACCAATGTCTCCTTAAACTCTGAATCTGTTGCTTTTAATTTAGTTACTTCTAATAAAACTGCTGTTGGTAAATATAGGCCACCAAAACAAGTGAAACAGACTTCTTGTTGCAAGTGTGCTTGTGGGAACAATCAGAAACAAGGCATGGGCATGCTACCAAGGACACGCAGAAACAACTTCTACGTGGAGAAACAAACTTGTTTCCACTATGGAACACCTGGACACATTGCCATAAATTGTCCAAATCGTGCATATGTTCCCTACTATGCACAAGGTTGATAGAACACGCGAAGAGGGAGATCTTTCAAAAGAAACCCTTCCAGGTCACAATCACGCAATGGTGACTGGAACACAAAGAAGGGCAAGAATCAAACTCCCAAGGACAAGAAAGGAATGACGGACAAGAAGCAAAATTCAAGAGATGGTCCCGTTAAAACAAGATCGGTTAGGTCAATGCCATCTCATCCGTCAATTTCAAGTTAAAAAGCAAGTGATAAGGCATCCATCCGATTGAACAAGAAATAGGTTACACCCAACTATAGATGGGTACCAAAGGTTCATACTCCCAAATCTTCTAATGATTCTAACATTTTTGCATCTTATGTGTTTGATAAACAGGATATGTCGTGGGAGAGAGTACCTTGTGTAGATGATAAAGGTCAATCCAGCTTCAAAATGGCCTGGGTTCCAAAGACCAACTGATCCCGCTCTATGTGCTGGTGCGGCTATGGAGGAATATCATCAAACTCCGGTTTGTTGATAATGGTTGTTTCAGGCACATGATAGGAGGCATCTCTCAACTGTACAACATTCAGAATTTTAAGTGAGGGTATGTGTCCTCTTGGGAAAGGAAGAAAGAAGAGGATCACAAATGG
This sequence comes from Lactuca sativa, assembly GCF_002870075.4. Lineage (NCBI taxonomy): Eukaryota > Viridiplantae > Streptophyta > Magnoliopsida > Asterales > Asteraceae > Lactuca > Lactuca sativa. The sequence goes on along the minus strand of NC_056626.2, from coordinate 220,966,962 downwards.
GGATTGTACTTAATGATGTGAAGAATTTTTGGATCTGTTCCGAGATTGAAATATGCGTGCTGTTCTCAGATCATCTGGATGCAACTTCCATTGGTGAATTACGATTTGAGTTTTCTTCTCAATACTCCTGAGTTTCTCTTAAAATGATGCATTTTGAAGACATTTATTTTCTTTCTTCCCCATGCATAAATTAAGAGGGAGAAATAAAAAATTTAAAATTAAAAAAAATAAAAAATTCCAAAAATATTTCTTCTTTGGTAAGTGTTTTTGGGAAGTGATATGAAGTTTAGTGCTAAAGGGAAATATGAGATGCGTGTAAGGTACCGAAGCTGAATTGTTGAGACTCCATGTTCAATGTGCTAGTAGGCACGAAGGATTCAAAAGGACTAGACATAGATTGACAATGAAAGGACTTGATAGTGTGGACTTAGATAGTTTCGTTTGGACTGACCATACGACGCTCAGATTGATTGAGCAGTGTGATAAACAAGGGATCTTGCGAGATACATTAAAGTCATATGTATCTAGACATGTGGCGCAACATTTCCTCGATGTACGGACTTATATCCTTAATTCCGATACTGATAGGGTGACTGGGGGTTCTGATAAAGTAGGTCTGTAGGAAATTATTTTCTTGCTTTCTATCTGTCAGTCATATGTTGCCTCCTCTGCGTGATTGGAACATATCCGACCTGTAATGAAACATATGCAACTCTATCTCTATGCAATTCTTTCTATCTGTTAGTTATATGGTGTCTCCTTTGCGCGATTGGAAAAGATCTGACCTGGAACACATCATATGCACCCTATTATCTTTCTAACCCTCTGTCTATATTAGTCATATGTTGTTCCCTCTACGTGATTGAAAGACATCCGACGTGGGATACAACATATGCATCTATATATCTATCTTCTCTCTTAATGATTGAATACTCATCTAAAGTAAGGAATTCTTTTGAAGTTCTTGATTGCTGGGGTTTGTTGGGAAGTGGGGAACACGTTCTAGTGAATCTAAAATTGAACTATTAAAAAGGCTGTCTGTAGATCTCGCTGCTGAATTTAAGTGGACAACAATATCCTTAGTTGTCGTCGGCTAAATGGTCCATTTAGGAATATAGGTGCAATGTCTTGTCATTTATAATTTTTCCAACTTGTCAATATCCTTTTTGTTGAAGTGGATCACAATACTGGTGATTGACCAGAGCTAAACATGTAGGTGTGTTGATAAACGATATTGAATTGCTTGACAACTTTGATCCCAAAAGTCTTAAATTTAGTTATTATATTTGTTTTTTGTTAAATTTGTTCATAGTTTTCCTCTATACACAAATTTAGGGGGATAATTAAAAAAAATTAATTAAAAGAAAATCAAACAAAAATCATAAAATTCAAAAATCCAAAAATATGTTTATTTCTGTTTTTTATTTCTTTTTCAAAAAAATATAAAAAAATCCAAAAATATTGTGTGCTAAGTTCATTTTTAGTTTTGTTTTTATCTCAAAGTTTCATTGTTCTTAAAACGAGAACTCAAAGGAAAAAGAGACTCAAGGAGACTATACTTTCACATATATACTGCAAGTAGTCTCTTTCTGAACCAAGGTTACATCCTTGAACAACTGTGGTGAGAAGGGTTTTTATAACTCTGTGATCCACATGGACTTTTTAGTCATGGTTACTTTTTAAGGGGAAATGGTGATCATTGAAGAACGTTCATTCGAAGGAACAAGAAGTGAAGATTATTTTTCAACACTCAATCTTTCAACACTAGAAGCAATGTGAAGCTGTTTTTGAAGATTATGTGATGAATTGCATTAAAGTCTCCTCAATCAATTTGCTGCTATCTATGAACCTGATGAAGTGATCCAGAAGATTCAGATTCTCTATTATTCTCTCTGAGATTCTCAAAGCTGAAAGTGCCGATTTTTGAAAATCCTTACAAGAAGCCTCTACACCCAACGTGCGTTCAAAGTCAAATTTTGAAGAAAAGTCCAACTGTTCAAGATGAAATCATTCATTCAGACATTCATATGTCCATCTTGAAGTTGTGAAGAAACTGAAGATAAACGTTGAAGCCAAGTTCAAAGCGAAGATTGAAAAGAAAAGCAAGCTACAAACCCAGGGGAGTTTGTTAGGTCATAAGAAAAGAAAGCTATAAACCAAGGGGGGATTGTTGGGTCTAAATTTATGGTTTATTAATATAATAACCCTAAATATTACACACTAAAATAATGTCTAACCCCATAACTATTATTGGTATGTACTCGACCCGAGTGTAGCATGGTCCATTTGGGTTGCATATCATCAGGACAATTTGTTAGGATGGACTTTTGAGAGAAGGTAATTTATGGTTTATTAATATAATAACCCTAAATATTACACACTAAAATAGTGTATAGTGGTAAAGGGGTCGAATCCACGGAGATTGGTTCAATTTATAACTCTATGAAAAATCTCTTTGTAAAAATACTTGTAAAATAACAATAAAAATAAAATGGGGGGTTTTGGTGTATTGAAATACTTGAAACAAACTAGAATTAACTATGATTAAATAGACAATTTCAACAAAAATAAGGGTTTGATGTAAAATCAATAAGGGAGAGATGGTTGACTTAAAGTTTCCTCACTTTGACTTTTGATGAACATATCATTAGAATCCAATGGTGCAATACTTTGATTTAAATCCTTAATTTGGCTATAGTAATCCAAGGAGCTTAAGATTACCTAGACTTTTCTTAATTGTTGAAATGGCTAGAGAAACTCATAACAATTTCCTTAGTCAAAGTCACTAATTCCAAATAGCATGTAATTAGTGAAAGTCAACTAGCATTAAGAACCAAAAAGTCACCAAATCCAAGAGGAGTCAATTGCTTTCACTACCATGTTGAAGAAAATGTTTTTATGATTGTGTGAAGCAAAAACAACACAAAAATAATTTGTTGCTTGCTAATTTGAGGAACCTTTACTTAATTAAGAAATTAGCTAACTAATCACCACAAACACATTTAAACTCATGAATAAAAACATACTAGTAGTGATAATATGATAAAACACAAAACATTTCCATAAAGATTTAAGAACAAGTTCATGGATTCTTCAACATTCAACAAAAGTTCAAAGGATTCAACAAAAAGTCAACCAAGATTAGTTTAGCCAAGCATGACTAAACTCAAAGAAGCAAAGTTAGTTAAGATTGTACCAAACATTTGACAAGAATCAAGAGATGAAAATAAGATATTATTGAGGTGTTCTTGGCCTTCAAAAGTGCTCCAAACTCCAGAGAGAAAGTGTCAAACTCAGACCTCCAAGATGAGGCTGAAGAGGCACACCAACCTTCCCAATATAGAGCTCTAGACAAAATCCCGAATTTTCCCTTGTCAGGAATCCACGCGGGCTGCGTGTCTTTGACAGATTTTTGGGCTCCTTCTGTTGGATAAGGTGTCTAAGTCCATAACTATTTCGGGCTTGTACTTGACCCGACCCGGCATGGTCCGTTTGGGTTGCATGACACCATGCAATTGGATAGACTAAATGAGAGAAATAACACTTGGAGATTATTAATATATTATAAGTTCTAATATATTAATAATATTATTTGATTAGTTGATCAAAGAATTAATTTGGAATTAATTAAGTGATCAAAGGATAACTAATTAAATATATGGGTTGATTATGTAAATCATCCATATCTTGTATAGTGGGCTAAGAGGCTCCATGGATTATCAAGTTGGGTTCTACCCATAGGATGCTCCATGGGAGTTACAAACCCGTGAGTCATGGAAATGAAGAGTCATGACACATTAAGGTTTACATGGTGTAACCCTAGATGTGTCAACACTATATAAGAATCATATTCTCCACCAAAATCGGCTACACAAGTTAGACACTAAGAAACTAGAGGGCTTGGCCGATTTTGAGAAGTGTGTGTTATCTCAAGAGTCTTTCCAAGAGTATTTGGTGTTGTGTGAAGCATTTGAGGCATCACACTTGGGGTGCTAGGCTCACAAGGTTTCAAGGAACACAAGCAACAACAAGGTAAGTTATTCTATCTATGATTCAAGTTAAAATTGCTCCCCATGTATGCTAGATAGGAATATAACCTTGGAATTCAACTTTGCATGATAATTAGACAAACATAGATCCAAGGTTATTAGGGTTGCATGTACACTTAGGAAGTGTTAGAATGCTCAAAACCCATCAGTGGTATCAGAGCCTAGGCTTGTTTGTTTGTTATTTGTGCTTAAAAGTTGAAGAAAGTCGAAAATTCTGCTATCTGACTGATGGACTCGGTGAGTCCATGGGGAGGACTCGTCGAGTTCATGTGTATCTTCAACCTACTCGGCGAGTAGGTTTATGCACTCGGCGAGTAGGGTCGACAGAGTGCAGAATTTCGACTTGAGTTGCTGGAAATGGATTAGAATCATTACCCTAAAATGTTTTGGTACTTGAAAACTTGTTTTAGAAGGTGTAATGTCTTTTCTAACTCATTTACAACAACTAGTTATCAAAATTACAAAGATTAAATGTGATTTTGATTCTTGAAAGTGCTCATATTCATATTCTTGTTCTTATGATGTTTAGATGATCATAGGAATTATTTGTAACCTATGTGGTAGATTAATTCATGATCATAATGTGTTTTAATGGAGTCCATAACTTGTCCTCAAGTTATGGAAAACCAAAAGTCTCTTGGATTAAAACCATTAAAAGAACACAAGAGTTAGGAAAAATGAAAAGTCCTCATTTTATTACTCTATTAAACTCATAAGTTAGAAGAAATGAAAAGTTTTGAAAGTTTACAAAACTTGCCCTCAAGTTTTGGAACAAGTAAAGTTAAGTTGAAACTTTAGTTCCAATCCCTAGAATTTTAAAAGTTAAAATTCAACCCTTATACTTATATTATTATGAGTTAATAATTATATATATATATATATATATATATATATATATATATATATATATATATATATATATGTATAAGAACAAAGTCGTCTTACCGCTAGTACGCCTCATTCACGAAGCCGGTCTATAAGGTGGGTATAAGGTTGTTGCCTATAAAATGGTGACTTAATGGGTGTCCACTCTCACCCACCGCTTGCTTGATCGGTGGAGGGTCGTTAGCCGAACGGGTAAGACAAGGACTTATAAATTCTCATTCAAAGTATGATGAATATTATAAAGTAACTAAATGTTTTATTAAATTCCCAATCTTAGTTACTTTAGGAAAAATGTGAATAAGGTGCTATTCCGTGAAATTACACTTTACACTTTGATTAAGTCGTTGGTGGAGCGTGTGTGGTTAACCGGCACACTAACTTGGACTTAACAAGGTAGGTAAAGGGTGACTTAGGGTTTATTATAGTATCGATGGAGTGTGTGTGGTTAACCGGCACATCGATTGAGTGATAAACTTTAAGGGTACCAAGTAATTTGCATGGTTACTTCACACCTCGTTTTGTGATCCTCGGTATCCCAGTCACAAAACTTGGAGGGCACACTCGAGATTGAAACATGCCTTTGAAAAGTTCATTGAATCTCAAAGAATCTAGGAATTTCTAAGAACCATTCAAAAACCTAATACTAAAATATTGCGATTTTCGTGGTGGAAATTGGTGAATCGTCATTCACCTACCTTTCAAATATGATATAGCTTAGATTACGGCATACCTCTTCTAAGTTATATTATATTGTGATTGGATCCTAGCCTTAATATTACATTTGGGTGTTTTATTAAGGACTCTCTTATATCTAAACTAATCTTGTTCTCCTTTCTTCAGATGTCTTTCAATAATGCTTCTGGCTCTAATCCTAATGGCTCCTTTACCCTTATGAACTTGTGTGGGAAAGTCACCTTTGATGGATCCAACTTCAATGAGTGGATCAGAAACATCAGGATGATTACCCGCTACGAGGACAAAGAATATGTCCTTGACAAGGAGCTTAAGGAGATTGATGAGTCCACTGCAACTCCTCAGGAGATCGCTGAATTTCGGGCACATGAAAGGGATGCTACGAAAGTAGCTTGCATCATGATGGCCACGATGACAGCAGAACTCCAAAAGTCTTATGAGGATTTCTACCCTTATGACATGCACCAAGATTTGATGGAAAGATACCATCAAAGTGCAAGACAAGAGAGGTATGAAATCATCTGCTCCATGATAACAACCATGATGAAGGACGGGGAATCCGTCACGAGCCACATGCAGAAAATGCAAAGGTATGTGGATCGTTTGCTGAAGCTTAATGTGAACTTCCCGGAGGATCTTGCAATAGATATTATTTTGCATTCCTTACCATCGTGCTATGATCAATTCCGCATGACATATCACATGAACAAGGAAGAAGTCACCCTCAGCAAACTTCAGGGACTTCTCAAGACCGCAGAATCAGGTCTTAAGGGGAAGTCGGTTGCCATCACTCCTACTCAAAACTCTACTCCGGTTTTAGCAATCGGGAAAAGTCGAGGGAGGAAGAGAAAGAGTTCTTCTAAGGGTACCAAGGCTCGGACCCTTGATGGCTCTTCTTCAAGTGGAACCAAGAAAGGTTTCATTACTCCTTCTTCTGACCCAAAAGAGGCTGAATGCTTCTATTGCCATGAAAAATCTCATTGGAAGCGGAACTGCCCAAAATACCAGCAAGATGTGAAGGATGGGAAAGTTAAACCCAACCATGCAGGTATTTACACTATCATTTCTAATAACTCACCCCATTCTAATTCTTGGGTCCTTGATACCGGGTGTGGTATTCATATTTGTTGTGACTTGAAGGGACTAAGAAGAAGTGAGGATGTGGAGCAAGGAAGGATAAACTTGATCATGGGGAATAGGAAAGCTATACCTGTTACCAAGATTGGAGTTTATACTTTATCGCTAAGTAGTGGGTTTAGTTTAGATTTGAATAAATGTTGTTACTCGCCAGGAATGGCAAGAAATATTATTTCCTTTCATGCTTTGTACAAACAAGGGTTTACCTTTTCATTTAATAATGAAGTTGGTTCTATTGATGCTTTCTTTAATAATGTTCTTTATTTTAAAGCATTACCTTGTGATGGTGTGTATGAAGCTGTATCTGTTGTAGATAACTTAGGAAATAATGTTTTGTGTATTGATTCTACTAATAATAATAACTTGGATAAAGCATCTTTATGGCATTGTCGTCTTGGACATATAAGCAAGAAACACATAGGCCAACTCCAAAAGGGTGGAGTCTTGGAGTCGTTTGACCTAAAGTCAGATGATAGTTGCGAATCATGCTTACTTGGAAAAATGACAAAGTCACCCTTCACAGGTTCGTGTGAGAGGGGTGAAGGTTTGTTGGACCTTATACACACGGATGTGTGTGGACCATTCAAACATGCCACAAGGGATGCTAATCGTTATTATTTGACTTTTACTGATGATTATAGTAGATATGGATATGTCTACTTGATCAAGCATAAGTCAGAGACTTTCGAGAGGTTTAAGGAATTTAAATAGGAAGTCGAGAATCAATTGGGCAGGAACATTAAGATGCTTCGATCCGATCGTGGTGGTGAGTATCTTAGTTCAGAGTTCCTCGACTATCTAAGGGAATGTGGGATAGTCTCACAATTGACACCTCCCAGGACACCACAGTTGAATGGTGTGGCTGAGAGGCGTAATCGAACCTTGTTAGATATGGTTCGTTCCATGATGAGTCGAGCTTCGCTACCAATCTCATTCTGGGGGTATGCCTTAGAGACTGCCGCCCATATTCTTAATCTAGTCCCTACAAAGAAAGTTGCCAAAACTCCTCACGGGATGTGGACTGGTAAAGTACCTAAACTAGACCACATCAAGATTTGGGGTTGCGAGGCTTTCGTGAGACGCGAGACTCATGATAAGCTCGAACCTCGAAGCGAGAGGTGTATTTTCATCGGTTACCCACAGCGATCCTTTGGTTACCTCTTCTACAGACCTAGTGACAATGTGGTCTTTGTAGCAAGAAGTGGAGTCTTTCGAGAAAGAGAGTTTATAAGCCAAGGAGACAGTGGGAGGCAAATTGATCTTGAAGAAATTCAAGAATCAAGCGGTGAAGGAACTTCAAACTCTAGCCCTCAACTTGAGGAGGAAACTCCTGTTGAGCCAATTGACAAATCTGTACCTCTGAGACGTTCCACGAGAGTTAGGAGTGCACCTGAGCATTACTATGGATTCCATATTACTGCAGAAGGTGAGACACTTATTAGTGATGGGACACTAGTAAGTCAAGATGACCCTAACAGCTACGAGGAAGCCATGGCAGGCCCCGAGTCTGCTAAATGGAAAGAGGCTATGGATAGCGAGATACAATCCATGTATGACAATCAAGTTTGGAACTTGGTTGAAAATGTACCAGGTCGTAAGACAGTAGGGTGCAAATGGGTCTTCAAGAAGAAAACCGACATGGATGGTAAAGTACACACTTATAAGGCTAGACTGGTTGCAAAGGGCTTCTCTCAAATTCCTGGAGTGGATTATGATGAGACCTTTTCTCCAGTAGCCAAGATTAAGTCTATTCGGGTTCTGTTAGCCATAGCTGCATTTCATGATTATGAAATATGGCAGATGGATGTCAAAACCGCTTTCCTTAATGGAAAGTTGGCTGAAGATGTTTACATGAGTCAGCCAGAGGGTTTTGTCAGCAACGAGTACCCTAATAGAGTGTGTAAGCTTGAGAAATCCATTTATGGATTGAAGCAAGCACCTCGCAGATGGAATCTTTTCTTTGATGAAAAGGTCAAGGAATTTGGCTTTTCTAGGAGTGAAGATGAATCTTGTGTGTATGTCAAGACTAGTGGGAGTATAGTTAGCTTTTTGGTATTGTATGTGGATGACATACTACTCATAGGAAACGACATTCCAACCCTGCAGGAAGTAAAGTCCTGGCTTGGGAAGTGTTTCGCTATGAAGGACCTTGGTGAAGCTGCCTATATTTTAGGGATAAGGATCTTGAGAGATCGGAGTAAAAGACTAATTGGACTTAGTCAGAGTACCTACTTGGATAAGGTGCTGAAGAGATTCAGCATGCAGGATTCCAAGAAAGGAGAGTTACCCATCCAGAGTAACACCAGATTGAGTAAGACACAAAGCCCTAGCACTGAGGCTGAGATAGCAGAAATGAGTCGAACACCTTATGCTTCGGCTGTAGGATCGATCATGTATGCTATGACGTGTACTCAACCCGATGTAGCTTTTGCCTTGAGCATGGTTAGCAGGTATCAGGCGAACCCTGGCAAGGCACACTGGACTGCGGTAAAGAATATCCTCAAGTACCTACGGAGGACTAAGGACTGGTTTCTTACCCTCGGTGGGAGTGATGACTTGAGAGTTGTAGGGTATAGTGATGCTAGCTTCCAGACTGATAGGGATAATTTCCGCTCTCAGTCGGGCTGGGTCTTTACCCTAAACGGAGGAGCAATTTCTTGGAAGAGTTCCAAGCAAGAGACAGTGGCAGATTCTACTTGTGAATCAGAGTATATTGCAGCTAGCGAGGCAGCAAAGGAGGCGATATGGCTGAAGAACTTCATTGGAGACCTTGGAGTTGTACCAGCTATTAAAGAGCCAATGGAAATTTTCTGTGATAGTGAAAGTGCTGTTGCCTTAGCCAAGGAACCAAGGGATCATGGGAGATCCAGGCACATCGACAGAAAATACCATTTCATTAGACATCGGATCGAAGAAGGACACCTCGTGGCAAAGAGGGTATCATCAGATGAGAATCCGGCAGATCCCCTCACAAAGGGACTGACTCGGGTTAAGCATCTTCAGCATGCTCGGAGCATAGGGCTGAAGGATGATATTAGATTTAGTAGTTAGATAATCTCGAAATTTGTAAAGTGTAATTGACATTTGATGATGAATAAAAGTGTTTTATTTATGAGTAAAGTGTTGCTATCTCTTGTCAATCGTTTACTATATTTCTTTTGCATGTTTTGACTTCCAGAATAATTTTGTTTGGTATAACATATTATTCAAACCTCCACAGTCGGTCATATGTTGGAAGTAGATATGAATCAAGACTGTCATGTTTGGTTGTAGAGGTCTTGGACAAGGCTACAACAATCATGAGTGCTCATAAGTTCTGAGTATTGGACTCAACCCACGCTCACTGGAATCACTTCATGGAATTCTATCTCGAGTGATCGTGAGACGGTAATATCATATAAGTCTTCAAACCTAGAGATATGATTTGTTACTTACAAGTTGGTTATGCATTGACTGTACGAAACCGCATTGGTAACTCGATGTTATAAAACGTACTTTTGTGTGTAATTCAATGAGTGGTAGAACAAACATATGAGTCGAAGTTTATCTGTTCCTTCTTGGATTAGAAGCTGATATCTGGGCCCCTCGATGATTTTGTATTGACCCATGTACCGGGCCCGGTCAGAACTAAGTTGATGTGTTCAATTAAGTTCTATGTCAAACAAATCGGAAATCGGGAAACAAACTGCTGGACAATAAGTAAGACTTTGTTCCATGTATTTGTCCGGCTGATATCTAGAACAGAGGATTATATGATCACTTATCTTAAATGGCGTACCATCATCTTCTCAGTTCCGAGAGACCTTGAAAGAGCTACGATTGCCGGTCGGTTCCTGAAGTACTAGAGATATAGTTATTAGACTTGTCCAAGTGGGAGACTGTTGGATAAGGTGTCTAAGTCCATAACTATTTCGGGCTTGTACTTGACCCGACCCGGCATGGTCCATTTGGGTTGCATGGCACCATGCAATTGGATAGACTAAATGAGAGAAATAACACTTGGAGATTATTAATATATTATAAGTTCTAATATATTAATAATATTATTTGATTAGTTGATCAAAGAATTAATTTGGAATTAATTAAGTGATCAAAGGATAACTAATTAAATATATGGGTTGATTATGTAAATCATCCATATCTTGTATAGTGGGCTAAGAGGCTCCATGGATTATCAAGTTGGGTTCTACCCATAGGATGCTCCATGGGAGTTACAAACCCGTGAGTCATGGAAATGAAGAGTCATGACACATTAAGGTTTACATGGTGTAACCCTAGATGTGTCAACACTATATAAGAATCATATTCTCCACCAAAATCGGCTACACAAGTTAGACACTAAGAAACTAGAGGGCTTGGCCGATTTTGAGAAGTGTGTGTTATCTCAAGAGTCTTTCCAAGAGTATTTGGTGTTGTGTGAAGCATTTGAGGCATCACACTTGGGGTGCTAGGCTCACAAGGTTTCAAGGAACACAAGCAACAACAAGGTAAGTTATTCTATCTATGATTCAAGTTAAAATTGTTCCCCATGTATGCTAGATAGGAATATAACCTTGGAATTCAACTTTGCATGATAATTAGACAAACATAGATCCAAGGTTATTAGGGTTGCATGTACACTTAGGAAGTGTTAGAATGCTCAAAACCCATCACCTTCATGTCTTGCCCCCCCACAGCTTGTACATTGGCCCAGTTCAAGTCTAATCAACTTCTAGCCCATTTTTCTTCAAGTTCTCTTCAATTTAAGCCCAATTTGACTTTTCCAAATCCTCCAAAGCTCTCGTAATCACCCGATCATCAGTCCCTGCACACTCGAAAATTCTCCCGCATATTGCAAATTTAAAGTTTAATTCTTCCAAGCTTTCAAGTAATTGACAAGCCCACTCCATTCATCATCTCCATAGTTATCAAACCCAAAATTCTTGATGGCTTCTAACCCCAATTGCTTCCCAAAGATCCCGCTCCGCTACTCTCCGTAAAACCTGCAATTACGCTCACGAAATTCGAAAGTACCCGAAAGTGGTCATAAAATAACAAAAAGGAAAATATGCATGGAAATTAACTAAAATGTGAATCAAATATGCTAAAATAAACTATAAAAAGAAGTAAATAAAATGAAACTATGAGTTGCATATCATTAGGACAATTTGTTAGGATGGACTTTTGAGGGAAGGTAAATTATGGTTTATTAATACATTATAAGTTATAATGTATTAATATGAAATCATATGTTTTAATTAGTATTGATCAAGAATTAATTTAGTGATCAAAATAGACTAATTAAATCTATGGGGACTAATTATGATAATTAGTTATATTTATATGTGTTGGGCTTATGATCCATGTTGGACCAAGTTTATGTATAGATACATAAAGAGTTGGACCCCATGAACCATGGATCATAAAAACCTATGGGTATGGATTTGGGTTATACCCATGATTCTTGAAATACCACACATATAAATACATGCATCATGACCTAAAAATGCCACTTGTGGTTACACATGAAGTTCTTGGAGTTCATGGGTGTTCTTGGGTGCATGGAATTCTCTATCAAGTTCAACCTTTGTCCATGGTGTGTTGTGATTCCACTTGAGTCTTCCACACTATTGGGGCTAAGTTCTTAAGGCCAAATACATCAAGACTTTAAGCCACATGAAAGGTATATTACCCTAACTAGTATCTTATGTGGTTTATGTCAAATGCATGCTAGTTATAGGTTTAATGCCTTGGAAACCATTTGCATGTATAATTAGTGAAAACATAGATCCAAGGTATTTAGGGTTGTATGTGCACCATAGGATATTGTATTATACCAAAACCCAATAGTGGTATTAGAGACGTTGTTTTCTATTATATTTGATGCAATTTTTTTTCAAAGTTAAAGAAAAAAAAGAAAAAAACATGAAGTTTGTCAAATTTTAAGATAATTACTTGATTTTATGAAAAACTAATTATTTGTAAAATTTGAGTCACTATGCTACAAGAGTTGAATTAGGTCAATTTATTAAAAGATAGAATGATATGATTATTTTATTTGTTTTAAAAGTTTGATCTAAATGTTTTTAAGGAGTTACAAATTTTTTCATAAAATTATGGAACTCAAAAGTCTTTTTTAAAAGTTATGCTCATAAGAGTTTTGAAACTTCCATAAGTTATGGATGTGAAAAGTCTCATTCGTTAACTCTTTAGGTTATGAATTCCAAGAGTCTTCAAAGGATAATTGTCAAAGTTTCATGATTTGTATTAGTTTATATGATTATCTAATTTCTTGAAAATTGTTGATGTGAATTATCTTTACTTATGAGTTTAATCTAGATCATAGAAAAATTATTTGATTATTGTGTTAATTGGAATACTTGATCTTAATGGTTTTTATGAACTCCATAACTTGTCCTCAAGTTATGGAAAGTGAAGAGTTTTTCTTTTTAAAGTGTCATTAAGTCTCATAGGTTATGAAAATGGAAGAGTCTCTATTTTTAATTTCATCATAAAATGATTTAATGTCTTCTATAACTTGTCCTCAAGTTATGGAACTTGAAAAGTTTTTCATTAAACCTTAATTAAACTCATAATTTATGAAAATCCAAGAGTTTTGAACAGTTTCAAAACTTGTCCTCAAGTTTTGGAATTTGTAAAGTTACCCCCCATGTATACTTTAATTCCAAACTAGACCTTAGAATTTTAAAAGTTTAAAATTCAACCCTTATACTATTATTATAATTATATAGATATGTATAAGATAAAGTCAATCTTACCATTAGTAGGCCTCATTCACGAAGCCGGTCTATAAGGGAGGGGGGGGGGGGGTATAAGGTTACTGCCTATAAAATGGCAGTTTAATGGGTGTTCACTCTCACGCACCGCTTCCTTGACTGGTGGAGGGTCGTTAGTTGAACGGGTAGGATAAAGACTGTAATTCTCCATTCATTAAAAGTATACTGATAAATACTAAGTAACTAAACACTTATAAATTCCCAATCTTAGTTACTTAGAAAAATGTGAAATGATGCTAACCCATTAAATTACACTTGGCACTTTTGTTAACTCGTTAATAGAGCGTGTGTGGTTAACCGACAGACTAACATGGGACTGACAATGTGTGGCGAAGGGTAACTTAAGTTTATCATAGATTGGTGGAGCGTGTGTGGTTAACCGACACATCAATTAGGTGATAAACTTGAGGGTACCAAGTCAATTTGCATGGTTATTCACACCTTGTTTGTGATCCTCGGCATCCCAGTCACAAACTTGAGAGGGCACAATCGAGATTCAAATATGCCATTGAAAGTTCAATGTATCTCAAAAGATCTAGGAGTTTCAAATCCAATTAAAACTTAATTATATTTCGTTTTCATGGTGGAAATTGGCAAATCGTCATTTACCTACCTTCAACTATTTTATAGCTTGGATTACGGCATCCCTCTTCAGGTTATAAATAGGTTGTTGGATCATAGCCTTAATATTTCATATTGGGTGTTATATTAAGGACTTTAAATCAGCTAAACTTGAATTTATCCCATTATAGATGTCTAGATAAGACAACTATGGTCTTCCCAAATCTTTAGGAACAAGCTTTCTTATTGAAGATGATATCCCACATAGCAATCAAGGTGAAAAGATTAATCCCTTTGTTGTGCATTAATGGGAATAGAAATCATGCTTCACTTCCTCCACCTCCTAAAATTATTCTCCCTATCCCACAAGTTCAAATACTTGAAAAGTTCAAGGTCACTCAATCCCTATTGGCAAGCCGGGAGAGTCGGGTGTCGAAGTCTCGAGGTAGCTGGCCGTTGACTTGGTTCTTCAGTCACACCCTGATGACATATCAAGACATGGCCCTTAATGATCCTACCTATTTGCTTGATGCTGCTAAATCAGAAATGATTTGGGGCACTGGTAAAGCAAAATTTGATTGGAAGATCAACTTCTCAAACTTCCATGGACATTGACAATGGTAACATTAGAAGTCCAAAAAAGCTTTCTCTTCCCAATGGAAAGGGATTGGCCGTGGTCAAGTCATTTGACCTAATGGTAAAGAGAAAGGATAAGTCTGAGATAGTCTCATGTACCATTTCCAAAGAGTCCATATGTTTCTTTTGCCAAAAGAAGGGGCATTAGTCGCGAAGCTGCCAGATTTACCTGAAAGATCTGGTAAAGTCAAAAGTTTGACTCTACTTCAGGTAAAGTCCATTATCTAACTCTATTAAGTATCTTTTGGAGATTCTTAATACATAACGTAATCTAATTACATTTTGATTTTTTAGAAAATCAAAGGAAGCTTAAAGAAAGAGTATGCTGATTTTGATCGCGAAAATGGTTCGGTGATCAGAATTTTGAGCAACTGCTTAAGAGTTACGATAGATTACTTAGGAATAGATATCAACATAGTTTTCATATGTATTTGCATTGTAAGGATAAGATTTTTCCGCAAGTTTTAAAATAAAAAAAGTTTTGATTTATTTATTTTAAGTATCCTTGCAATGACATTTGTGAAAAATTATTGTTTATATGTTTCCATTGAAAGCAATATTGGAAAATAAAATTTGATTCTTTCATTTATGGTAGTGTCATAATTTACCAAATAAGGAAAAATTCTCATCACCCAAGTTTCAATTGGATTGAAACTTAGAATCATGCAAGTTGTATTGTGATGAATGACAATTTTCATCTTTGGGAAATTAAGACTAAGACCTTGTTCACTTATATGTGTGAGTCGAGTGGAGGACTAAAGGATTGGGTACGCTTGGTTGTGCGCTGATCAGGTTCACCACAAAGGTCAATATGATTATTCATTATGATTTACTAATGTTTAGTAAATATGGTTATGCTTACAAGTTTAAGTGTAATTCTGAAACATTGGAAAAATTTCAATGTATGACACAACGGATGAGAAGAATCAAATAAGGCAAAAAGATAAAAGTTTCTCCAAATCTGAAGAGATGGGAGAGTACTTGAGTATCTTTTTTTATGACTATCTTAGTGATTATGAAACCATATCACAATTGATTCTCTAAGGACACCTTAGTGCATTTGTTTGACTAAGGAGAGGAATCATGAATTGTTGAAATGGTTAAATCAAAAGATAAATCGTACTTCGTTCTAAAATCAAATCTTAGATTCATACTCTAAGATTGTAACTTGAGTGACATAATCTTAAGAAAGGTTTAAAACACTTGTCAAATGTAGAGTAAAATGTTTTCTTACTCTAGTATATTTGAAATTGGTAAGTTGTGATGTTTTGGATAAGACAAAGACCAAATAAGACCAATTGTGAGAAGTATTTAAGTTGATAAGAATCCGCACTAACTCTTGAATATTTTTTTTGTCAAGTAATGGTTCTTGACAAAAGGATCTTATATGTCAAGAGGACAGTGGGAGTCTTAAAGATCTTGGAAAGGTTCAAGAACTAATCAAGAGTATTGTTAATCGCTAGCACACAACTTGAGGTTTGTAACCCATTGTGTTGACATATTTCTGTTTCTGTGCCTATTCCAGTTTAAGTTGACTATGCTTGTGAGTTTTATAAGTTCTCAATTGTTTGTATAACTATCTGGAAGCAATGGCAGGCCCTTGTGCTACCGGGTGGCAAGAAAATGAGATCACACAAGTTCAGTCCTTATGAGTTTGGATTTGTCACTAACCTTGTCTTGTGATTATGGTTATGACAAATTCACATGGATAGGAACACATACACCATAAAAATCTAAGTTTCATAAGGTTTCTCTCCGATTCATGAAAATGATGGTGAGGAAACGCTTTCACTAAGTAGATTTTAAGTAGATAGAAATTGTGATCTTTGCATTCTCAAAGTCGTTAGTGGAGCGTGCGTGGTTAACCGACACACTAACATGGACTCATGAGAAATGGCAAAGGTCTAAACAATTGAGACTATGATTATGGCATCCGTTTTCATAGTTCTAAAATTGTTAAGACACACATGTGAGCTATCTAAGAAAAGGTGTATGATTTTGATAAAGTCTTGTCAAAGCAATCTCGTATCAGAAATCTGAACTTTAGTAAGAAAGTCAATAAAGTATTGACTTCTAGAAGTCAAGCTGTTTTCTGATACATGTCAAAGCTAGTGAGAGCATAAGTGTTATGCTAATAATCATCATGTTAGTGGGAGCATGATAATTATGATAAGTATTGCAAGTTAGCAATGTTAATTATAGAAAACAAAGTTTCAATTCTTGACATTGCAAGGATTGGAAAAGTTGTTTTGCTATAATTAAGGGAGATGATATACTTCATTTCCATTCTAAAAGCTTAGATTGAGATTTTAATCACCTTTAGTCAAAGATATATATATATATATATATATATATATATATATATATATATATATATATATATATATATATATATATATATATATATATGAATTTTATGTTGGAATGGTTTAACATAAGAAAATTTTATATATTGCGTTCTCAAAATTCGATTATTATTACGACATCCCTCATCATAGTCAAATTTTGAGAACATGGAAAATAAAATTTTTATAGCATGAATTGTGTGCCATATGCTTCGGATATAAGATCGATTACATGTGCTATAATATTTATCCTTACTAAATTTTCCAAATGCCTGGGGCATTAAGAAGGGAAAATGTCTAGAATTGGATATGACTAAAATGATTAAACAATTGTCGAGGACAATCTAAGGTTTACCAAATATTGGTTGCTCAGGGACAGTTGGAAGTATAATGTTAATTCTGGAAGGACCATATTGACATATTCTGAAAAGAGACAACTCCTGTTCAGCAGTGATAGTCAAAATCGGAATATGGAAATACTCTCATAGGTGGAAGTTGTTCAATCTGTGTAAGATTAGAAAACTTAATGCAAGAAGGATGTTCAAAGCAATGTACTTTGAATATGAGACTTTGTTTCCATGAAATTGATCTCCATTGGAATACTCTGTAATGTCTGGTGACAAGTCTTTGTGACTTTGTGCATAATCATTACAGAGGATCATTGCATATAAGTTTAGAATCTAACAAATTATAGTAAATGGCAAGAGTTTGGTATTCTTACATTTACAAAAAGGATTTGTATTGTGAAATGAGCATCACTGGAGTCGTGTTCAATTGATCTATTTCACAAAAGAAAGGACCATAGGTAAACATAGTGTGCATGCTTGGTGCATGGCATGACTATTGTTTTAATTCAAGTATAAAGTTGATAAAATTGAAACAATGAATAATGAGTAATAAAGATGGTGCTTAGATAAAAGGGTTTTTATTTACACTCAAGAGTTTGGGTCCATATAGGATTAGTATTATTCTTGTGTTTCACTTTGCATGTTTTGACTTCCAGAATAACTAGGCCGTTCTTCCTGAATGACTAAGTTATCCAAACCATCCACAGTCGGCCATATGTTGGAAGTAGATATGAATCAAGACGGTCATGAAGTTGGTTTGTAGATGTCCAAGGTAGTGGACATAGAAAGATTTGTCATGAAGTTGGTTTGTAGATGTCCAAGGTAGTGGACATAGAAAGAGTTGCTGCAACATTCATGAGTGCTCATAAATTCTGAGTATTAGATTCAACCCACGCTCATTTGAATCACTTCATGGATTTTATCACGAGTGAATCATGAGACGATAATATCTTATATTCTTCAAACCTAGAGACATGTGTTGTTACTATGAGTTGGTTATACATTGATTGAACGAAAACGCATTGGTAACTCAATGTTATAAAACGTGCCTTTGTGTATGATTCAACAATTAGTAGAACAAGCCATATGAGTCAAAGTTTATCCATTCCTTTTACCCTTAAAAGGATAAAAGCAATATTTCTGGGCACCTTGATGATTTAATGATGACACTTGTAAGTGCTTGACCAAGCCAGGACTGGTTTGATTTGTTTAATCAGTCAATCGTCATAAATCGAAAATTAGAAAACAACAAATGGACAAAGATAACGATTATTATCGATGTCTCAGTCCATATGATATCTAGAATGGAGGAATATATGATCCCTTATCTAATGGACGCGTCATTGATTTGTTCAGAGTTCGACCACGGCTTTAAGAGAAGGTAATTTATGGTTTATTAATATATTATAAGTTATAATATATTAATATGAAATCATATGTTTTAATTAGTATTGATCAAGAATTCATTTGGAATTAATTTAGTGATCAAAAGAGACTAATTAAATCTATGGGGACTAATTATGATAATTAGTTAAATTTATATGTGTTGGGCTTATGATCCATGTTGGACCAAGTTTATGTATGGATACATAAAGAGTTGGGCCACATGAACCATGGATCATAAAAACCTATGGGTATGGATTTCGGTTATACCCATGACTCTTGAAATACCACACATATAAATACATGCATCATGACCTAAACACGCCACTTATGGTAACACATGAAGTTCTTGGAGTTTATGGGTGTTTTTGGGTGCATGGAATTCTTTCTTAAGTTCCACCTTTGTCCATGTTGTGTTGTGATTCCACTTGAGGCTTCCACACTATTGGGGCTAAGCTCTTAAGGCCAAATATATCAAGACTTCAAGCCACGTGAAAGCTATGTTATCCTAACTAGTATCTTATATGGGTTATGTCAAATGCATGCTAGTTATAGGTTTAATGCCTTGGAAACCATTTGCATGTATAATTAGTGAAAACATATATCCAAGGTATTTAGGGTTGTATGTGCACAATAGGATGTTGTATTATACCAAAACCCAACATTTTATACTTTGCTTTTCTAGGCATTTATATTTTTCGGTCTAGGGTCGAAAACAGTCTTGGGTTTTAGGTTGGTTGGACCAAAATCAGATGTGATTTCGGTTTAGCTATTGGGTTTTGGGCTTGGGTTTTGTCCATATATATATATATATATATATATATATATATTGTATAATTATAGGCGTGATAATGTAAGTAAGAGAGGAGGGAACGTGATTTGGGGCTGCCATTGTTGAGAGCGTGTTCTAGAGAGATAAGCAAGAGAGAACATGTGTGTGTGAATCTTATGTACAGGATTAACAATCAATTCATTATGTACATTGAAGATTCAACTTCTCCTTATTCTTCTAACTCTATCTTGCATCATCCACTTAATTGGGATTCCACACCATCAAGTGGATCTGATTGATACATCAAGCCGATTTAGGGACTTACAGGTGGTGGTGTTGGGTGTTTTTGATGTAAACCGAGAGTGAGAGATGAAGGTTTTAGGGAGTGATTTTGAGAGGTTTTAGAGGAAGAGAAGATGTCTGGTGGTTTGTGAGTGATATTTGGGGGTTCCTCAAGCCTCTTTTTATAGTAAAACACACACACTCACAAACCAATCGAAGCCATAGTCACAACCCATCACTTGTACTCTTTGGGAAAGCTTACACTCAAGAGAACAGAAGGAGGAGTAGGAAGCGCACATGGGTTGATACAAGGAGGAAAAAGAACAATTTTTTGGTCATCTTGAGTCACATGTGGGGCCCACATGGGGTTTTACCCCCATTAAATGCCCAAAAACACTCCAAACCGGGTGCATAGGGATCTGAAAGTAGAGAATTTTTTTTGGAAAGTACCGTTTGATAGAGTTTAATTCAAGGATTCCAGAACATCAAACAGATTAATTTTTGGAGTTACGAAACTCCAGGAAAATGCGTTTGAAGTTCCGCGTCTAAATAGTCGTAAAGTCCGTTTTTCGCGACTTGTGTAAATATTTTCGTTAAAAATATTTCGAGTATGAAATTAAATAAGGGACTATAGTCTGATTCCAAATGCATTCTCAGAAATCTTGTCAGCAATGTGTAAGTGTCTCAACGGATTAAAACAGTTTATGCAAAACAGGTAAAACTAGTGTTATATCAGTTTGGTTTCTTAAAACGGTCAGATCTTTGGATACGAACTCTGTTTTGGACGTTCTTCATATTTTCAGAAATAAGGGAACATGTACTATGAGTCTAGAATAACTGCTACACTCAAACCTGCTTATTACAAATTTTCAGTTTTTCAGACGTATTACTAAGGTTACAGTTTGCGCTATTTAATTCGTTTGAGATTTTATACATTTGGAAGTATGATATCATCAGGTATCATATAATAGTTGAAATGAACTTATTTAATTTACTTAAGATGCACTAAAACTCAATAAGTCAAGTTACAACGAGATTCACAGTGAATTGGTCGTCTACAATATTAGCCATATATTATGGGATGTCACAATAAGTTATAATACATTGTTTTCAAGTCAAATCCATAAAATAAAAGTTTCAAAATCTCTCAAAAACATATATCAGCAGGAGGATGTATATGATCATGCCTTTGCCTTGCCCTTATCATCTGATGTACCTTAAACATGGAAACCAGCTACTGTAAGCCAAAGTTTAGTGACTTCCCTCAAGATACCCTTCACATCAAAACACATACAATGCATGCACACAAGGCCTTCAACATAAGTCTGGTCCGCCACCTGAGCATTCAGCTATATGTTGGACTGCTCCCGAGCCTACAACATAAACTGGACCGCTCCCTTGGGCCTACAATATCAACTGGACCGCCGAATATCTTGGCATTCACGACAAAGCATGACCTCCTCAACCCAAACACAATATGTTGAAATATGCACATAAACAAATAACTAACTAGAACATATAATTGTACAGATCTACCAATTTAACAGATCAATACAACATAACAACATCGTACACACAAGGATACATAACACAATCTAGTAGGTATGAATTGGTGCCTTCGACCCACGAGTACAGTGAGGAAAAATCACCTCAAAATAAAGCAAATAATATAATAACTCCCTCCCGGGATCAAAGATGACACCACGAGTATAATGTCCCATTTTTCACAACCCAAAATTTTTCATTTTTTATTTTGGTAAACCTTTCCAATTTATAAATCCATTATTAAGAAAACCATTCATTCCAAATTACATTTATTAAAAATCAGAGTATTATAGAAAATGCAGAATCCTCAATGTTGCTGATGAGTGTGTATAGTCCCACATTCGCCTTCCCATAGACAACAATGATACCTGAAACCATAAACAACTGGGTAAGCATAAATCTTAGTGAGTTTCCCCAAAAATACCTCATAAGATAAGCATACAAGCATGCATCGGGTCCACTCAACCATTGAGCTGGAATACTCAAGGTTTGTTGGCCTACCGCCTTAACCCAACCGCTCTTCCAGGGCCTCCGTACCTACGACTTACAGCTGACCTGCACCAGGTGTCTTGGCCTACAACACCAAGCAAGACCGCCTCAACCCACCACTACCATATGTCGACATATAAATAATCAAGGATCATGTAGGGACATAATACAGAAAAACATAAATCATACAACTCACTAGCGTCTACTAGTCCTCTCATAACATACAGTCCTGCTACCATCTATCCTCCATGAAATGCGTAACTATAAGTAACCAGAGGTGTGATAGCCACCCGAACAGATGATCCTACTCTAGATCCACAACCAAACAAGGAACAGACAGGAAATCCTAGATCAAGAGTTATCAGGCTATCCTACATGACCACAAACAGTCCCTAGGGAATTCCAACCGATGATAACCATCAATCACATATAACATACAGATCCAACTGTGCACCATAATATAGTAACATCCTATATACCAGGATACCGACCTAACAGATCACTACAACATAACAACATCCTATATACCAGGATACCGATCTAACATATCACTACAACATAGCAACATCCTGTATAAGATGATACCGATCTAACAGATCCTACAACATAGCAACATCCTATATAACATGATATCGATCTAATAGATCACTACAACATAGCAACATCCAATATAACATGATATCGATCTAATAGATCACTACAACATAGTAACATCCTATATAACAGGATACCGATCTAAAAGATCACTACATCATAGCAACATCCTATATAACAAGATACTGATCTAACAGATCACTATAACTTAGGAACATACTAAGTATCCATAATACAAGGAATACATAACTGTATATATTCAGAGGTGAGATAGCCACCCGGATAGGTGGTCCTACTCTAGAACCACAACCAAACAAGGAACATATAAAAGAGCCTAGAACAAGAGTCCTCAATCTATCCTAAATGACTATATACAATCCCTAAGACATCCTTCTACTAATAGATAACGAAAACTAGTGGGCCAGCATTCGTGCCTTCGACCCATGGTACAATTAGGCGAAGCTCACCTGAAATGAAGAAACCCGAGAACACCGTGATACGCTCCCTGCTACACTGCTTTCTCCCACAGATCCACTAACATCAGAACCAATAAAATCTTAATAACCAATCAAAACCCTCAAGTTTGAACTAAAGTCACACTTGGTCAAAAAGACAATGGTCAACGGAGTCAACATTTCTCCCCAATAGGGTACGTTCACAATACCATAGAAGTACGCCCAACATACTGTTAGGGTCGAATTGTTGTAATAGTCGAAGTTTGTATTTGGAGTCTTCGAACATTTTTGTAATGTATTTTACTAGGGCATAATATTCGAAGCTTAATGTTTAGTCCTTAGTATATTTTTTGTACGCTTTCCTCTCCTATAAATAGGAGTAGATACTAGGTTCTTTGTAACGAAGTTCTTACAGAATATTCATTGTACTCTGTAAACTTTGCTGAAGCATAATACGAGCCAAACATATTATATTTACATTCTGAGTTCAAATCTCGCACTCATACTTTGAATTCATTATCTAATTCATTCAATACTTGATTCTTTGTTTCATCAATTGGTATTAGAGCAGGAATCATATCTATGATCCGATTTTCACTATATTCAAAAGGTTTTTGAATCAACTTTTTGATTCAAAAGTTTCCGCACTTTTTATTAGTGAAAAATTTCTTACATCTAAGTCTGTGATTCGATTCCGCACTTAATTCATTGAATCGAGTGTTCTTAGAGTGATTGTGATTTGAATCATATAGTTTGTTGTCAAATTCTCAAAGTTTCTTAAAAAAAATTCTCAAGGTTTTGTTCCGTACAACAATGGCGTCATTCAATCTGAATTCCATGACTTCATTTTCTCATCTTCTAGGATCATCCACCAAAATTCCTATGCTAATTCCTGAGTATTATGATCAGTGGGCTAATCGTATTCAGGATTATCTCAACGGTTTGGATGAAGAACTCTAGAAATGCATCACTGGCGATATGAATCCACCAACGAATGTTCAACCAATTGGTTCTTCCTCTGGTAATTCTGATGTTGAAAATCAATCTGATCATCTTAAAAAGCTGGATAAAAGATGTGTAAAAGAGCTGAGAGGAGCTGTACCTCCTATTGTGTACAACTATATGAGAAGTTGTACAATTGCATCACTGTAGATGTGTCAAGAAGTGTTTAGTAGAGCTGAAAGACTCCAGACAGAAAGATGTGGAATCAATTGAACAATATTATGATCGTTTGAATGAGTTGATATATCGATGCAATCGATATGGAATCACTAGATCAACAATGGAATACAATCTGATATTTGTCATGGGACTTCGAAAGGAACGGAGGAGTGTAAGTATGATGGTGAAGAACCAACAGAGCTTTGACACATCTACATTGAATGACTTGTATAACCAACTTAAAACTCATGAAGGCGAAGTGAATGAAATAGCTGAAGAATCGAAGGCTATGTTAGGAGGTCCAATAACTTTGATGTCAAAGATTTCTGAGAAAGATGCCGAGAAGGATGCTTCGGATGAAGATGAAGGGTTTATTATGAACTCTGATGATGAAGCAATTGCCTTTTACTCAAACAATCGGGTGAAAAAGTTTTTTAAAAAACCTTTCAATCCAAAGGAAAAATCGTCTAAGATAAAAGGGAACCTTCTAAGTAAAAATGTTGGGGAAAAGAAGAAGAAGGAAGAGAAGATAGATTCGAAGCCTGTTGAGGGAAAGAGTGAAAAGAAGCTAAAGGGAGATGCTGGAATTGATTGTCATTATTGCAATGGTGCGAATCACCTTGCAAATGACTATATGCTTCGGAAGAAAGATGAGAAAAAGATGAAGGTGAAGGATGAGGCATACTATGCTGAAAAGTTGGAGGAAGTTCGTACGAAAACAAAGAATTTGTCATTGGTTGCAAAGGGCACTGATGAGGAAGAAGAGGGTACTTATCAAATCTGGTCGTCTGGATCAGATGATGAGGAGATGCGAAATCCAACCAATGGAGCCATGTTTGCAAAAATGGAGGAGGAATCAGAGGAGGATTCATACGAAGTGCGTGGAAGATGCTTCGTATCAAAGGCTGCTGACAAATCACCAATGACAACAAAGGTACGAAACATTCTTGAATCTTTTAATATTCCAGTACATGCTTATAATTTTGAATTAGTATCTTTTGATGAAACTGTTACTTATTTTGATTCAATTGTGGTATCTACTAGCAATGAGGCTAAGAAGCTGTCAGTACAACTGCTTGAGACTCAGAAGAAGTTAGATTTGAAAATCACTAGGATAGATTGTCTAGAACTCCAAATAACAAATATCATGGTAGATAGGGACAATTTATCTAGTGATAATAAACTGTTGTTAGCACAAAGGAACATCTATTGTAATGCTGCTAAGAGATTATATGGAAAAATAATTGAACTTCATCATTCGTGTGAAATTAGTAAAGAACAACATAGAAAATTGCTGCCATTTTTAGCTTATCAAAGAGCTAAGGTAGATAATATTTCGTATGATTGTGAAAAAGTGATAGCTGAATTTGACAAAGTTTTGAATGACAAGTATAGATATGGAATTGTCAAAGTTGATGAATGTCTTGATTCGAATGATTTAGTTAACATTGTAAATGATACTTTGACTAAATCTGAACAAATTCACATTTTGAAAAAGACTGAAAATTCAACATCTGATTCTCAATCCAATTTTGCTGATATTGAAGATAACTCTGATAATATTAGTGAAATTAGTAAGCTTGAAGATGTTGATTGCTCTCAGTTGACTATTGTTAATGTTGCTTCGAATTCTAAAGAAAAAGAAAAAGTTAAGGATTTGATAGTTGAGAATGAAACTGATACAACCTCAACTTCGAAAGTTGGTGAAATGAACTTCGTGGATCTCAAAGATTACCAAACTGATGATAGTGATGATGAAGAGGTTGAGAAAGTTTCGAAAGAAAAGGCATCCTCAAAGAAAGATGAAATTCCATGAATAGTTGTTGACCAAGTGTATGGTGATACACAAAAATTCGAAGAAGTGATGAATGAAAAAGGTCCACATTATCTTGAAACAAACACGGTGGTTTTTTCAAATTTCAAATGCACAGATGATGTCATTTTTCCAAATGAAGTTTTTGTAACTAAAGGAAATGTTGAAAATATCAAACCAGAGTTAAAGAAGTTGGTTGAGGAAGACAATTCAAAAACAACTGAGGAAAGTTTTTTCGCTAATCAAAACACAGTTGAAAACACCTTAACAAAGAATTCGTATATTTTTCAACGACAAAAACCACAAAAACAATGGATTGAAAAATCAAAAGTTGAAAAAGAGAAAATGAAAAATGTTGAAAAAGAAAAAGAAAAAGTTGTGAAATTAAACTCTAAGGAATTTAAAGATCAAATTGACAAATTTTCAAAGGAAAACAACATTTCAAAAAGACAAGCAAGAAAGAAAATATTTTGGCAAATGATTGAGTCTCAAAAGATGTCTGAATCAGAATCCACTAAAAATGCTTTCAAAGCTAAAAATGCTTCTTTTTCAAAATAACAAAAATCATTTCAATCAAACCAAACAAGGTCTGAAAGAAATAAGCAAACAAAGTTTTCGAAAGTTTCTGAAACCAACAAAACAATAGATTTTTTCAAAAAGATCCAACATAAATCAAAAAGTTATTCAACGTCAAAGTTTTAAATCGAAAGTTGATACATCCTATGCTTACTCTTATGTCACAAAACCCAAAGTTGATTGTGTTCCTCAAAAACCAAATTTTCCTAATTACACAAAGAAAGAAACAATGAGGACTTCTCGGGAAAAAGGAATAACTTCAAGAAAGAACGTTGATCATTGGCTTGAAGGAAAAGGAAAAATATATTAGTCAAATAAATATTCAAAAGAGCAAATTCATGAAGCATACGAAATGTATGTCAATAATTCTTCGAATGGTAGCTCATCATCCAAGGATTCGAATATCTCAGTCAAAGTATGGAGACCTGTCACAAAAGCAAAGGCAGTTTAATCACTAACTCAAGAGGCGAAGGGTAATATCAGTGAACATTCGAAACTATCAAACACTTATGTTTCAGTTTCTTTAGATGATGAAATCAACTTAATTGATAGTCTCAAAACTAAAGTTTGTGATTGGGTTAAAAGTTCTTCATTACATTCGAAGTTGAAATCTAATCTCCAAGGACCCAAAAAGCCTTGGGTACCTAAAATTTTCCATTGATTGCAGGTATTTTGTGACGAGCAATATGATAACAAGTGGTACATCGATAGTGGTTGCTCTCGTCACATGACTGGGAAGAAAGAAAATTTAAGAGATTTTCAAAGTCTAAAAAATGCAGGAGTAGTGAAGTTTGGGAACAATAAAAAATGTCAAGTCAAGTGATATGGAAAAATCACAAATGGACAATTCACAGTGAATCCTGTTGCATATGTTGAAGGTCTTCAACATAACTTGATAAGTGTCTCTCAACTTGTTGTGGGCAATGGCAATCAAGTTCTTTTCAACGAAGAAGGAAGTATTAGTTCGAATGTTAACACAAACGAAATATTACTGAAATCTAAAAGGAAAGGTGACATGTTCACTTTGGACATCAATCCAATTGTAGGCAAACTAGTTGTTTGTCTTCTTTCGAAAGCTACATCTGATTTGAGCTGGTTATGGCATCGAAGACTTTCACATCTCAACTTTCGAAACATAAACAAACTTGTGGTACAAGATCTGGTAAGAGGTTTACCTGTACTTAAATTTGATAATGATTCTTTATGTTCAACTTGTGAAGTTGGCAAGCAACATAAACAAGGTCATCCAATCACAATTGATTCGAAGATTGTAGCACCTCTGGAGTTATTACATATCGATTTGTGTGGTCCTTCGATTGTTTCAACTCTCAACAATAAACGGTACGTTTTAGTTATTGTTGATGATTTTTCAAGATTCACGTGGGTTTATTTTCTCAAGCTCAAATATGAAGTTGCACAAATTATGATTGATTTTATCAAAAAGATGGAAACCACGTTGAAAAAGCCTGTTCAGAAAATCAAGAGTGATCATGGAACTGAATTCAAAAACAAAATTCTTGATTCCTTTTTGGTGGACAAAGGAATTTCGCATAATTTTTCATCTCCATACACACCACAACAAAATGGTGTTGTAGAACGAAGAAATCGCTCATTATGCGAAGCGGCAAGAACCATGTTGGCATATGCGAATTTACCTCAATATCTGTGGGCTGAAGCTGTTTCAACTACATGTTTTACTCAAAATAGATCATTCATTCATCGAAGATTTAATATTACACCATACGAAATTCTGAATAATCGAAAACCTAATCTGAAGTTCTTTCATGTTTTCGGATGTAGGTTCTTTATTATGAATCTCAAGGATCATCTTTCGAAATTTCATGCAAAAGCTGATGAAGGGATTTTTATTGGATATTCGCACAATTCAGTGGCATATCGAGTGCAAAATAAACGAACACGAAAAGTGGAAGAAACGTTTAATCTCACATTCGATGATTATTATGTTAAATCAAATGAACATAGATTTTCGAATAATCTAATTTTACAAGAAAATCTTGATGAAACTGAAACTTTACAAATGGAAGATACTGATTATGATTTGATTTTTGGAATTTCAGATAATGCAGTTGATGCGGAAGTTCATGCTCCTGATAATAACATACCAGAAATTTCGAAACTTACTGATGATCCTCCATCGAATCCTCAAGTAGATGAAGCTATACAGGATAGTTCACTGGAGGGGGAGCAATTGGATTCGAATACTTTGAATGATGAATAACATTCTTTCAAGGGGGGAGAAAGACCAATTGAATGTTGAAATTGAGGGGGAGCGTGGAGTTGAGGGGGAGCTTATGGTTGAGGGGGAGCATAATATTGATGATGCATGTTCGATTGCAGGCTCAGAACATGATGAAATATTCGAAGATGCACCTTTGGAATTTGATCCAGCATATCCACCCATGGAAAAATGGACAAGAGACCATCCGAAAGATCAAGTGATTGGGAATCCACAAGAGGGAGTAATGACAAGAGCTCAAGTTCGTGCAAAGAATACTCATCAAGAATTTTACATGTTTAATGTTTTCATCTCTAAAATTGAAAAGAAAACAATTAAGAATGCAATGGAACACTCAGATTGGGTTGTTGCAATGCAATCAGAGTTGGTTTAATTTGAACGAAACAAAGTTTGGAGATTAATTCCTAAACCTGAAAATGTTTCGATTGTCGGGTTAAAATGGATTTTCAAAAACAAAACTGACAAAGATGGAAACATTGTTCGAAATAAAGCCAGGCTTGTTGTAAAAGGATATTCACAACAAGAGGGAATCAATTATGAAGAAACATTTTCCCCTGTCGCAAGACTCGAGGCGGTTCGAATATTTCTGGCTTATGCAGCTCACAAAGACTTTGATGTTTATCTAATGGACGTGAAGTGTGCATTTTTAAATGGAGAGCTTGAAGAAACAGTTTATGTCGAACAACCCCCAGGTTTTATTAATGAAGAATATCCTAATCATGTTTATATTTTAGATAAGGCTGTTTATGGTCTGAAACAAGCACCACGAGCATGGTATGCAACTCTAACATCATTTTTAAAACAATCTAAATTTAAACAAGGATCTGTTGATCCTACATTATTTCGAAAGAAAGTAGGGAATCATCTTATGCTTGTTCAAATTTATGTTGATGATATTATTTTTGGCTCGACTGACCTTGTTTTGTCTAGAGAATTCGAAGATTTGATGAAAAGCAAATTTGAGATGAGTATGATGGGAAAAATCAATAATTTCCTTGGATTGAATATTCGTCAAAACAGAGAAGGGATTTTCATTAATCAATAAAAATATACGAAAAATCTGTTAGAAAAGTTTGGATTGACGAATAGCACAAAGCTTCATGTACCAATGGCAACTGGCATAAAGCTAACACCATCGTTAGAAAAACCTGCTGTTGATATTACGTTGTATATGAGCATGATTGGTTCGTTACTTTATCTTACAGCCAGTAGACCTGATATCATGTTTTCTATGTGTAATTGTGCTAGGTATCAGTCTAATCCACACGAACCACATCTCACTGCTGTGAAGAATATTTTTCGCTACCTTAAAGGAACAACTTCGTTAGGATTGTGGTATCCTTCGAAAACTGGATTCTTTGTTCAAGCATACTCAGATGCAGACTTGGGTGGTTGCAATCTTGATCGAAAAAGCACAAGTGGTGGATGTCAATTACTTGATGGCAAATTAGTCAGCTGGCAGTCGAAGAAGCAAACGTGTGTGTCCATTTCCACAGCTGAAGCAGAATATGTGGCTGCTGCTGCTTGCACTTCACAAATAATTTGGATTCAAAGTCAATTGCGTTATTATGCAATTAATATGAAAAAGATTCCATTATTTTGTGATTCTCAAAGTGCAATAAGAATTTGTCATAATCCTGTGCAACATTCGAAGACTAAACACATAGCTCTTCGTTATCATTTTATTAAAGATCACGTGGAGGATGGAAACATTGAAGTACATTTCGTCAAAACCACTGATCAGTTAGCTGATATTTTCACAAAAGCGTTGGATGAGAAGTCATTTATGCGAATAATCGAAGGCTTTGGAATGATCGATGGTATTTCTGTTCCATGCGAAAAAGTAGAATGATGGAGGAAAAAGAATGATTCAGAGGCACTGAATAAACGATAACACCATGTCATTCAACATTCAGTGGTTACTGTTCATAGTCAACGCTTCGACCGCTTCGAATTCGCATGTTTTTCACTAATCTTCAGCGTTGAGTCAGTGGTTACTGTTTATAGTCAACGCTTCGAATTCGTACATTTGTTACTCTTCATGGAATACCAACTATTCGCATGTTTGCAACAAATTCATTTAAAAAAATCAAAAATCCAAAAACATTTTCTTTTGTTTTGTTTTTATATTCGAAACTTCAAAAATCCAAAAAGATTTTATTTTGTTATGTCTTTATTTTCGAAAAATTCAAAAACAACAAAAATATTTTTTATTTTTTAGAATTTGGTTGCAGATTATGGTGATGCTTCAGAGAGGACAAAGTAAGCAGTATCAGGGTCAGGTAAACAATTTTTTTTATGAATAAATCTGATTTACATTATTCAAACTAGTTAGGTTGTCCCTAGAAGCATGCTGTTGCATGTCGACCAAAGCCTCCTTGACTCAATGTGTGTGTACGAAAGCCTTAATGAACTCTTCCTACGAAGCTTTCTTCCCAATCAGGCTTGTATTCACATTAGTCTCTTGAGCTACCTGACTCTTCTCATATGAGTAAAGAGTTTACTGTTTGGTCCAAATCATAACAGAGGTACATTTGATCTTATAACCAATCTTTTTCATCACAAAATTCTTAACACGAATCACACACAAAGACGTATGTCCGAGAGGTCTCTGATCAAACTCATTGAGACCTAGATATACAAAAATTATGTGTTAATTATCTGACATCATGAGTCCGTGATGAAGGTGAAACCCAAACATCTTACAACTTAAGGTATTGACGGGGAACATTGTTCCAGATATTGATGAAACTTTTGTTTCAGTACCAAAATTCGAAACTCCAAACCATATTCAATTCGCATGCGTGGTCTTGATCAAACATTCGAAACCCACGATGTTTGTTACCCAAAAAGATCCAGTACATCAATTTTTTTTCATGAATATGATTTATGTGTGAGTTTCATTCGAATGTCATGGTCATGTTAAACATTTTCAAAGCTGACTTGTCACTGACTACACTGGTCATACAAGTAATTTCTGTTACAATTTATCACCTTATGTTTAGGTTGACATGTAACGAAATTTTAAACCAACCCAAGAATCACTTTTAAAAGAAGCCCTTTGATACTTATCAAAAAGTATTCGATTGTAATTCACGGGAACATACACAACCGGTTGATCATCTCTCTTGATGATTAACGAAGCAACCTTTGCCTGGGGTTTAACTGCCTCTGTGTCAAATTGCATTTTTGACATCACAGAATTCCAAAATTTTTTTACTTGCTTCTTATCTTATTTCTTTGGAACACTTTACTCACGAAATCCTTGAGGTTCTAAGTAATACCAACTTAGGCTGAAGATTTCGCAAGTCTGACATATGACTTCGCTTTTCATCCCAAAAGTGAAAGAGCCATGCCTCCATGCGAAGGGTTCTAACGGTTACAATTCAATAAAGGGGATAATGACAGGCTGTGTATCTGTGACGTATGGTATTTTGCCCGATTTTCTAGGTGACGTGACAGTTACTTTTTGACACATGGATAACTTTTCGCAGTAATGGTCCGATTTTTAAGGTGCCACATCGGATCTCATTAAATGCATCCCGCTTCAAATTCAAATCAGTCAGGGTTACTTATAAAAGGGAGTTCAAGCGTGTTTTATACGGTTACACGATCAAACTCAAAAATTCCCTAATTCTTTCTGTTCTGCATCTTCTTCAAACCCTAATCATGGCTGCTGTTGCTCATGTTGATCCTTTCTACTGAAGATATTTCTTCTGCACCAGTTATGAAGATTCAATCTACGAATTATTATGTGGAAGGTGCAATTTCTCAATGTCCTGAGAAATTCAATATGCTTATTGTCGCATTACAACACTCTGTTTTATCCAAAGCGATGTTCAATTCTTTTTCTGTTCCGGTTTCATGGCTTTCTCAAGCAGGATCTACAGCCACATACAACAAAGCTTCTGATACGATTACTTTTCACCTAATCAATGACAAAAAGGTTAGGCTTTCTCAGAGATTGTTTTGCCAAATTCTTGATATTCCAAATACACCTCCTTTTGTGGAATTCCAATTTTCCCAAATTATCCACATGTTTAATGAAATGGGATATCAGCCCCCATTGACCAAGATAAGTGACTTTAAGAAGTCTGGTCTTCCAAAAATTTGGAATTTCTTGTTTGGGATCTTTTTGCATTGTTTAACCGGAAGAACAGTTGGGTTAGACAAGGGAAGGATGGAGGTTTATGCTATGGTGGCTGGTTTATACTATTCCAACAGACTACTCTACATAACTGTGGAAGAAATTTCAAAAAGGGTTAGAGCTTACGAATGTTGCTAATGGCATTTCGTGTGCTAGGTAGTGGAGCCTTATTTTACAATATTTTTACAACAAGGAAGGTATTTTGGTTCCAAATGATGAAGAGAAAGTTACTTTTCAATCATATCACTTTCCGAAGGATGTTGTTGATGATGCTGATGAATTCCCACATGTTGCTTGGATTCCTGACGCAATGTTAAAAAGGGTGGATCCTAAGAATTCTGTTTTGGTTGCTTATCAGAAAACGTTCGATCCATCTATTCCAACAAAAATTTTATTTCCCCGAGAAGAATCAAAATCGAAAAAGTCCAAGAAGTCGAAGAAAGCTGATCCTACCTCACCAGCAAAGAAATCGAAGGGATCTACATCCTCTAAATCTCCATAGAAGGTTGTTGACGAAAATGTTGTTGTGAAAGTTGAAATAGGACACATGAGTGAGCCGATAGTGGAAGAGACTCAAGAGAAAGGGGTTATTCCTTCGAAAACAGGGATGTTTCGAAGAATCAAGATAAAATCCACTCACAAAAGTAAGTCACCGGCTCAAAAGCTGATTCGAAAGCATCAGGTTTCTCACCAAGGAGTCTTGATTCGTGAGATACCTGTTCCAGTTTCTCCGAGTTCGAAGAAAAGGGCAGCAGAGGATATGGCAAAACATTTGACTAAAGGAAAGAAAAAGAGGAAGACTCGAAAGATTGTTTTGTCTCCTGAGTCAACGGAGGAGGATCAAAGGATACTAGAAACTCCAGAATTTACTTCTATCATCAGTTCTACTCCTGAGCAGACAAGTGTCATACCACCCGAAGTTTCGATTGCCAAGTCAATTCTTGAGGAGGTGCGAACTTCAGACATCACTGCACACATATCTGATACAGATGCAAATGTTAACATGGGTGAAGGAGGTTCGAAAGCTGTAGATCAAGGTCCATTCATCTCTACTCCTTTCGAATCATTAGTTTCAGTTACATCAACATCTACCATTCCTATTCCATCAACCACTATCTCACCAACATTCGAACACATCCTCAATCAACCAGTTACTTCTATGTTTTCGTCTCAATCTACCGATACACCCAAACCATCTTCACCAACAGAAACTGATCATGAAGGGTTTGGTGGAACATTCGAAGACTTGGAGTTCCATGATGAAGAAGAAGATTTTCCTGATCACATGCTAATGACCATGAAACAATACAAAAATTTGAATCAAAAGTTGAACTCCATCATTCAATCTCAAGCTGATCTGGGTGGGGGTTCATCACTTTCAAGTTTGGAGATTGACTCAATGTTGAAGCTGTGTGAGTCAAGAATTATCAACAAAGTGTCTGGTATGTTGAAAGCTTCTGAGACAGTGCTCATGGAGAAAGTTGATTTTACGGATCAGACCAATGAACTTCGATTTAAACATCAAAGATCTGATTTTCTGAGTGAAGTGAAAGAACTACGAAACATCACAAAAGAACGACATGTTCTTTTTGTTCAGGAGGTTAAGAAAGTAAGGGAGGATGTGAACTTCAAAATTCAAGAGCTTCGAGAAGATATGCAAAAGGAAATTTTGTCAGTTCAAAATGATTATGTGTCCTTAAATCAGAAGGTTGATATAATATGTGATGCTGTTACTCAATTTGTCAAGTTATATGAAGGGTTGAGTCCACAAATCACTCAAATCTCCAAGTCTGAAACTGATAATTTTGAAGGAGTGATAAAGTTGTTGAAGGAGATTTCAACAACACCTGTTTCATCTCCGTTGATCACTCCGAAGTTTTTGTCACAAAAGTTTGTACAGTTCGAAGCAATTTTAAACAAGCAGCTTGCTCCATTACTTCGCATTTCAAGTCTTCTTCCCACAACAACTGCCCCTCTTGTTGTCACAGGGGTGCAAGGGGGAGAAAGGAGGTCAGAAGATGATGCGAAGGTTGTGGGTAAGGTTTTTCCAACAAACATCCCATCAACAAAGCTAGTGGTTGTGTCTGCTCAACCAGTAACTTCAACGATTGTAACTTCATTACCAATTACAAGAACAATTTCGATAGGAATTGTAATTGGTAAACCTTTGGAGTCTGGTGGGAGTGGTTCGAAGCCAAAAGATGTAGCTGAAAAATCTGCTTCGAAAGACAAAGGCAAATCAATTCTTATGGAAAAATCCAAAGAAGAAAAGAAGGCTGAAGTTGAAGCTGAAGTGGAGAAAATGAGGCTTGTTCAACGCATCATGACACAGAGAGCTGGTGATCCGAAGGGTATGGATAAAGGTGATCCAGCAAAACAATACAACTATGAAACAATCGAAGCTGCTGTTGCCTTTAATCACATGTACTCGTTTGAAAAGAAGCCTAAACAGAGTTATGTGGTTACAAACACTGATGCGAGCCAGTTGGATTTCCCTATTAATGAGATGATGTTTATCATGCCTCAATTTAAAGCAGAAGGGAATTTCAAAGAAAAGGATGAAGGAACTCATATGAAGATTCGATTTCATGCTGTCCTTGGCAAAGCCCCTGAGGAAGTTTGGTCCTTGATAAAGATAAAAAAGGTCATAAGCATAAAAAGGGATGTTGTTTTTGAAAACAAAATTCAAAACATCAAATATATTGTGGCCAGAGCGGATGGAAAAATACACGAATTCACCATTGCAGATTTTCCTCTGATGAACTTGTATGATCTTATACAAGTTGCATTGCTCCTTAAAGATAAATCTTTTTCTTATCTGCAAAACACTGATCCAGAGGAATTCAAACTTGGAGTTGCTCACATCAAAATTTTCATTGAAAATTACTATGAGTGCCTTGCACTGACTGATGTGGAGCTGGCTACTGCGAAGGGGATGGAAATTAAAGTACCAATGGCTGTTTCGTTGAATCAGACTGAGTTAAAGAAGTATGCTGATGGGGAAATATGTTTAAAGCCATTTGGTATAGTTTTTGGTGAAAAAGATAAGGCTGGAAAAGCGAAGAGATTTTTGTTTCAAGCTTATGAAGTGGAGAGATATTATACATCTCAGTATACGAACTTGATTGTTCGTATGAACCACTGCAAAAAGAACAATGAAGGAGACAAGAAGGAGTTGAAGAAAATAATTTCATGGTACACTGAGGTTCGAAGAGTTTTTCTGTACTCCATAGCTTTGCTTACAAACTGAAGACTTCGACTTTGATTACAAAGGGGGAGATTGTTAGGGTCGAATTGTTGTAATAGTCGAAGTTTGTATTTGGAGTCTTCGAACATTTTTGTAATGTATTTTACTAGGGCATAATATTCGAAGCTTAATGTTTAGTCCTTAGTATATTTTTTGTATGCTTTCCTCTCCTATAAATAGGAGTAGTTACTAGGTTCTTTGTAACGAAGTTTTTATAGAATATTCATTGTACTTTGTAAACTTTGCTGAAGCGTAATACGAGCCAAACATATTATATTTACATTCTGAGTTCAAATCTCGCACTCATACTTTGAATTCATTCTCTAATTCATTCAATACTTGATTCTTTGTTTCATCACATACTCTGATGTTGACCAAGAAACGAGGTGCTGGCCCCGTACGCGCAACGTACCTCTAGGTACGCCCAACGTATGATGCCCAGTCCGAAAATGCCATTAAGAGATTATTCCATTAATCCCTTCCTCCCAAAACTTAGATCCAAGCCCAAAATGATATCTTAAGTCATATAGTTTCCAACTTTATGACTTTGCATGGTTATAAGATGCTTAATGTCCAAAACCTTATGTTCTTAACCCAATAAGACCCTATAACGCATGCATAGGCTAAATATCACATCCAAGATCACATATTTATGCTTCAAGACACTCCCAAACGTCTGAAACGACAACTCAAAAGGAGTAGAGTACCACATACTCATAATACCAAGCTCGTGGGAAAAAATAACCATAAATCTAAGGCTATCAAGAACTAAATGAAATCAATATCAAGTTCAGAACTTTATACCTCCAAAGGGTGTCAAAGTATGGTATAATCCTGGATCCAAAGTGTCCCACTCTTCAAGGATGATCTTCTTTTCCAACTTTCTCTTTTAAGGACACAAAAATATACACCAAAGCTCAAAAATGCATTTAAGAGGATTAGGGTTGGCTAAGGAACGATTTTCTAGATGGAGGATGAGGAGGGCAACGGGTCGTGAGCCATAAAGATGAATATATAGTGCTGAAACCCTAAGTAGTTAGTGTTTGGCCTGGCTGGAGTACGCCCAATGTACTTAAGTTGGAATCCCCCTTCTCCTAAATGCCACATGGGACCCTTTTGCAAACAAATCTCACTCCAAGGGTTAGAAATGTAATATTTAAAAATCGTGGTGTTACAACGAGACACCTATAAGACAGAAGGAACTCAATCTCAGCCTAAAGTCCAAACTCACAAGTTGACTAAAAATTCAACAAGTTAACTGTCATGGTTAACGGTCAAGGCAACCACCCAAAAACCCTAATCTGTGAGTTGCCATGTCATGGCCATCTATCGGCCATGCCGTGGCAGCGTAAGGATGAAACAGTCAGATCGTTACCCAGTTGTCACGCCGTTACAGTGTGACAACCGTTAAAATTCCAGTCGGTTCTAGATTAGACTAAACTTAGTTGCACATATAGGTACAACACATACTAGACTTAGTAACTAGAAGCTAAGTTATAACCTACTAGAAACTTGGAAACAATTAGAAACAATGGATAGTGCACTTAGATTTCACATTGATATGTGAATCCTACATCTACTAAGCTGTAGTGACTATCCATATTTGGGTCACTCTATGAATCAAACGCCTTTTCATGAATCATATAAACACATCATGCGTTTGTCCTAGAAGTAGAAATTAGGTCAAAGTCTCATAGAAACTTAAGTCAAAGTTGAAGACTAGGACTAGTATACTTGATTCCTTAATTTCGCTTGAATCGGAATCACTACATAGAATGCCAATAAACCGATAAAAATAAATTACAAACATTATTTATAACTATAAAAGAGTTATAATACCATAGGATAATTTAAAGTCTCAAATATTCTATTTATTTTGATATCCAAAGATTTACAAACTCTCAAAAACCCTAAAAACCCTAAAACTTAAATTTTATAATGTTTAACATCAAGAATTCTATAAAAATAGTTATGAAACTTATAATATTATCTTAAAATAATCAAGTTGGGAAATATAGTCTAGGAAATCATAGTTTAATGTACCAACATCTATCCTTATTTTATAAGTGGAAAATCAAGGATTTTATAAAACAATGTAAAGCTTAAGCATATTTTATAAAAACTTTAGAAATTTATAAAAATTAGGGGAAATGATTTGAATGGGATTTATGAGAGAGAAATCCTCTCTCCTCCTCCCAAACAAATTGGACCCATCCCCCCAATACACCATTTTCCCATGTCATTAATCAATTTCACTCATTCACTCTACCTCTCATTCTCTCTCACACTTTTCATCACCACCACTCCATTTCTCCTATTTACCTCTCACAAACCCACAAAATTTCTGGAAAAATAAGATCAAAGAACACCCATAATCATGAAATCTTCATCATCTTGAAGTATTATTAAAGGTAAACCCGAAAATCCTTTAATCTCCTTCACCTTTCTTTATAGTTTTAAAGGTTTTTCTTACACTTTCTCCTTCTTCTACTCCATTATATGGTAAAATCATGAACACTTGCTCAAAATCATGGTTTTTATGATGATGGTGGTAGGATTTCACCCAAAAACAACATGCATGTTGTAAATGGTGAAATCCAAGGACCAAAACCTAAGTCAAAACCATACAAATGCACTTTTCTACACGTTTTGGTGGAAAATCACCACATGCATCCAAAGTTTTCTTTCAAAAACGAATTTTGAACATTTCAAACGCATGAATGATCTTCAAACAAACATGCATGTGATGATCTTCAAGCTTAGAAGCTAGATCATCAAAGTATGTTGTTAAAAGCTTTCAAATATGTTCATGAAGGATTTATTTCCAAATAAATATCTAAAAATCCTTTTCTGACCAAATCCAATTTTTCCCAGATTACCATCAATAAGATAAGATGATCTTAAATTTCCAGAGAATAATTCATTTTTCTTGAATTATTATAATTAATGCAAGAAAACAGGGTAATAAATCATATAAAATATTTTATGAGGTTTATAAATCTTAGGTAAATTCGTGGATGACCCCTATGCTAAATAATGACTTCTTGTTAAGTTTCATCGATTTTTGTTACTGTTTAGTGTGGTTTTGAATTTTCTTTTTGTTTAGCCCCAATAAATCACAAAACCACTTTAGAAAATATGAAAAGGGTATTTAATAATTTTTGCAGCTCCTACCCTATGTTTAAGACTCAGAAAAATATTTTAAGAATTTTTCATAATGCATTCCTATTTTTCCCTATTTTTGTGTTTATAATGGACTAAAAACAGGAAAATAGTTCTACTCATCCGAAATTTATGAAAATTTACCAGAAGACCTTGAAATATATTAGAAAATTTACCAGAAGACCTTGAAATATACTAGGAAAGTTCTACTCATCCAAAATTCCTATTTTTTAAAATTAAATACACTTGAATCCACAAAATCGGATTCCAGTAGATAAAAACCATCTTTGGGATTTTTCCTAGATCATTTACACTGTAAATGAACTTTACAAATATTTTGGTAATTTACTCTAACTATTTAATAATTATTATTCAATTAATGATTATTTAAGATGATTAAACAAAGAAAAATAGCAACACTAATTGAAAAATATATTTTATATTTTTCACAGCTTCTATAAATGTAATAATAGTGTTACAAAAATTTTGGGCAATTTTGGAAATTGTTTTATTTTTATTTCAAGTTTTATTAGAAGAAATGCACAAAAATCATAAAGTTCGGTTAAACAGTTTAGAAATCCATTTTTATATTTTTCCCAGCTTAATAATGTCTAATGGCAGTATTACAAAACGTTTGGGAATTTTTATCATCTGGATTCTATTTTTCACAAATTTATACTGTTATGAAGGCTTAAATTTTTGGAAAAACAGTTAATTATATCAAAAATTCAAAGGAAAATTTATGGAAGCCCTCTAATGTGTTTAGAATCAAAATACAAAGTTTGAGAATATTTGGAAACTGTTTGATAGTATTTTGGCTTTTTAAGAGCTTAAAACACATTTAAATGTGTTGAAATACCCTCAATTGTTATTACAAAAATCAGGAAAATTAATATCCAAATTTGTCTTAATCACATGAGTTATAAAACTTCACCATTTCATAAAAATGTTTGTAACTTATCAATATTAAATTTTGACCCAATATTGGCATAATTCTATTGTAGTAGCAAGAATACTAGTGTTAGCTTTTTATTTGAGACTCATTAGTGTGTAACATCGTGTAGGAATTGATAGTGGTACAAGTGGATCGTAGTTGAAGGCACCATTTGCATCATCTTAATGCATATTGTGAGTATTCACCACTCCCCTATTTTCGGTTTTTAAATATTTTGGG
Source organism: Lactuca sativa (assembly GCF_002870075.4). Classification (NCBI taxonomy): domain Eukaryota; kingdom Viridiplantae; phylum Streptophyta; class Magnoliopsida; order Asterales; family Asteraceae; genus Lactuca; species Lactuca sativa. Next base: position 220,926,476 of record NC_056626.2, on the reverse strand, counting down.
GTGGAAAAGCATGTCCTAAACTTTTTATATTTTTTGTGTTTATTTTGACTCGTATGAAACTTGGTTGCTATATTTCGTATGTATGTGCATGTTACTTTAATTCATGAGGACTGTATCGCGGTTAAGTCCCTGGAATCTTTAGACACAACTCATTAACTCTTTTGAGCTTATGGTTATTATGGATAGCGCTATCAGGAGGTAGACAACTCTTCACTCGCACGATTCGCTTGAGTGCATTTTACCATTTTATACACTATGTTTGCGATACACATAGTAGTCAATAGGGCACGATTCGGTCATTAGGCTTGGGTTGTGAACTCATGAATGGAAACTTGATGCATATACGAATCTTTATGCACATACAAAACTTGTATTCTCATGTTAGCAACTACACTTGTATACTTATTTTAGCAATGAAACTTGAATACTTATTTTAGCAACGAAACTTTTATGCTTATTATAGCAACGAGCTTTGTTTCTCATTATAGAAACGAACCTTTATTACTGAAAACTTATATACTTGTTTTAGCAATGAAATTGTTTGCTCTTTGTAACAACATATATTATTTCGATTCTTGAAAACTCATTTTAGAAATATACTTTTATTTATGGAAACTTTTATTAAAACTTTTACTTCGATTCTTGAAACCAATATTATTTTTAATCTGTGGGTACTCATCAACTATTTTTATAGTTGACGCTCATTTTACATGCTTTTTCAGGAATCATCTAGTAAGAGGCACGTAGAGACACAACACTTGTAGGAGCATTTGCATGTGTTGACTTTTAAATACATTGTAATTTCTTTTTAAAAGATGTGCAAACTTATTGTAAATTAGTAATGATTTTTAATACTATGGTTGGTGTTATCTTTTAACTTTTGCTATGAAACCCTTTATACTGCCATGCCACGTGTTTCCACTTTAGCGGGGTGTGACGTACAGCCTGAGACCACGTTGTGGGGACTTATCTGAACATCTTAATACATTAAGTTGTTTTCCAACAATTCCAAGAGCTCCAAATCTCAGATCTGGTCCTTCCCACAGTCTTGATGGATAAAGTTTCCAACTTTATCCATGAAGACATCTCAATAATCAAGATCTCAAGTACTAAATCCTTAAAGGAAACTCAAGCCATGCAAACACCCATTAAGCACTTAGAGTTACTCCTCCAAAGTTTCTAGTAGGATTTTCTACACTTAATGGACCATAAAAATCGTAGCTTTATGGACATTCATGTCCATTGCATGTACCTTCCATTTTAGGTTAAAAATGTAACACCCCGGCTTTCAAACTTTTTCAAATTCACTTTTTGGTTTTAAAGTATGTCATTTTGGTCCTTGTTTTGGAAGGATGTGGTCGCAAGAAGCCCTAGTGGAAAAATGATAATTTTGGGAGCTGGAGTTGTACGCTACGCGTACATGTGAGTACGCTGGGCGTACTCATGTTCGAAAAAACCCTACGTTTTAGGGTTTGCGGGGTATTTAAGCACCTTTATGGATCATTTAGCCTCATATTTTCAGCCTCCAAGCCCTTGAGTCGTTTATGGCAAACTCTAAACCCATAAGAGAGTGTTTTGAGCTAAAAGTGTGTTCTTTGTGTGCTTAAGAGAGAAATAGTTGCATCAAGGAGATTAGAAGTGGAAGCAAGATTGTTGATCTTAGAACATCACCTTCTTGGGAAGCTCCAGAAGCACGTGGATCTTAGCAGATCTGCAGTCAGAGATTATTCGTGGGATCAGCTCTGATGGGGTTTTATCTTGGGTATTTAACCGTTGATTGATTTTCCACTTCGTTGTGTGGGTAGTTGTTTTCGGATTAGCTGGGCAAATGTTGATCAGTGGATCTTTTCCACAAGTAGGTATGTTCAGTTCCATGTGAGTCTTGGTTCTTTGGATTATGTGTCAAATTGTTCTTGACCACTAGTCGTGGGGTTCATCATTTAGTGGAGGTTCTCTCAAAAGTTTTATGGTGTTAGCCGAGATATAGTGGTTGGGCCAATCTGTCATCAAGTTCAGTATGTTCTATGTCTTTGGGTCTTCGGGTATGTTTACCCTCAATGGTGGAGTGGAAACTTCATTCATAGCAGACTCAGGTTTTGGTAACCTTCGGGGTCACTGTGGGAATTTTTTCGAGCTAGTTACATAGGGTGTTGGTTTTCAAGTTGGGAATTGGTTGGGAAGTCTCAAGTCATAAAGTTCTTTATGATTGTCTCGAGTGGTTGTCAAGGTGGGGGGTACACCTGAGTCTATAAGGGGGTTGGATATATCTCATAAATTCTTGGATTGATTTTCTATGTTCGGCAAAGCAATGGCTGGTGATGGCATAGCAGAGAGTCAAGGGTTATTAAGGTTTTGGTACATCTTATGGTTTGGTTTTGGGTGAAGATCGCAGTGGGTATGTTTTGAAGATCAGTTCTGCATGTGTTTGTTAGTGTCTCTAGCCAGGGACTGGGTGCAAATTCACAACTGGACGCTCATCAGTTGTAAGTGTTGGATTAGGTGTCTAAGCCCATAACTATTATTGGTATGTACTTGAATCGAGAGTAGCACGATCCATTTGGGTTGCATGGCATTGGAACAATTTGGATAGACTTTTGTGAGAAGAAGATATTTATGATTTATTAATATATTATATGTTCTAATATATTAATATGAAATCATATTATTTAATTAGTATTGATCAAGAATTAGTTTGGAATTGATTTTGTGATCAAAAGAGACTAATTAAATAAATGAGGATTGATTTGGTAAATCATTCATTCTTATAAAGTGGGCTTATGATCCATAATAATTCATGTTGAGCTAAACCCATGTGGTTACCCGTGGATACTCCATGGATGTTAAAAACCATGGATCATGAGGAATGTGGAGAGTCATGAGTTACATGGTGTAACCTTAATGTGCACTCTATATAAGAAGCCTCATAGTTCATGAAATGGCACCTTTAAGTGATAAGAAGTGAGGGCTAGCCAATTTGTGAAGCAAGTGTTCTTTTCTCATGCTATTCCAATTGTTGGTGGTGTAGTGTGATTCCATTTGAGGTGCAACACTTAGGGCACTAAGTTCTTAAAGGTCCAAGGCTTATAACTACAAAAAAAGGTATGTCTTTTAACTTTTTTTATTACCAAGTATCAATGTTTTGTATGCTAGTTAGGGTAATATGTTGGAATGTCCAAGTTTTCATGTATAATAGAAAAAACATAGATCCAAGGTATTTAGGGTTGCATGCACACCCTTAGGAGTGTTAGAATGCTTAAAACCCAATAGTGGTATCAGAGCCTAGGCTTGTTTTCAATTATACTTGATGCTACTTGCTTGGAAATGCTTTAAAAATCGATTTTCTGCTGTTCAAGATAGTGGACTCGCCCAGTCCAAGCACAAATTCATCCAACTCGCCGAGTTGGTAGCCCAGAATGTAGTTTTTCGAGTTTTTTTTGGCTGAAATTGGACTAGGATCATTGCCCTAAACTATTTTTGATTTTATAAACCTATTTTTGATGTGGTAATGATCATACTTATCCAATTTATAAGATAATTGTCAAAGTTTCATGTTTTGTATTAGTTTGATGGTTTGGCTAATTACATGAAATTTGTTTGATGTGAATTGTCTTGTTCTTATGAGTTTAATTTAGATCATAGACAAATTGGTTGATTTTCTTGTTAGAATTTTTGATCTAAATGATTTTGAAGAATTCCATAACTTTCCCTCAAGTTATCGAAAAATGAAAAGTTTCTTTTAAAGAAATCATTAAAGTCATAGGTTATGAACTTGAGTATACTTTTTCCTCATAAATGGTTTTTTTATGAACTCCATAACTTGTCCTCAAGTTATGGAATGTTAAGAGTCTTTTCATAAAATCTTTATTAAACTCATAAGTTATGAATTCCAAAAGTTTTGAAAGTTACAAAACTTGCCTCAAGTTTTGGAATTTGTAAATGTAAAGTCACTTTAGAATACTTTAATTCCAAACCCTAGAATTTTAAAAATTTAAAATTCAACCCTTATACTATTATATTATTAAAAGTCTAATAATTATATATATATATATATATATATATATATATAGATATATATAGATATATATATATATATATATATATATATATATATATATATATGTATGTATAAGCATAAGTCAGTCTTACCGTTAGTAGGCCTCATTCACAAAGCCGGTCTATAAGCGGGGGGGGGGGGGGGGGGGTATAAGGTTACTGCCTATAAAATGGCAGTTTAATGGGTGTCCACTCTCACCCACCACTTCCTTGACTAGTGGAGGGTCGTTAGCCGAACAGGTAGGATAGGACTCTAATTCTCCCTTCATTAAAAGTATAGTGATAAATATAAAGTAACTAAACACTTATAAATTCCCAATTTTATTTACTTTAGGAAAATGTGAATATGGTGCTAACCCATGAAATTGCTCTCTGCACCTTGCTAATTCGTTAGTGGGGCGCGTGTGGTTAACGGGTACACTAATCTGGACTGACAATGTATGGCAAAGGGTAGCTTAATGTTAATCATAGATCAATGGAGCGTGTGTGATTAACCAACACATTTATTAGGTGGTTGTAACATTGGGTGTACCAAGCTAATTTACATGGTTATTCATATCTTGTTTGTGATCATCGGCATCCCAGTCACAAACTTGAAGGGCATAATCGATATTTAAACATGCCATTAAATTTTTCAATGAATATCAAAGGATCTAGGAGTTTCAATTCACTTAAAACCTAAAATTCTTTTTCATTTTTCGTGGTGGAAATTGGTAAATCGTCATTTACCTACCTTCAAATATTTTTTAATTGGATTACGGCGTCCCTCTTCCAAATTGTAAAATATTGTGTTGGGTCCTAGCCTTAATATTTCATTTGGGTGTTATATTAAGGACTAAAATCAACTAACTTGAATTTCTCCCATTGAAGATGTCTAGTTCAGACAACTATGATCTTCCCAAATCCTTTGGAACAAGCTTTCCTCTTGAAGATGATGTCCCGCGGTTCGATCGTGGAAGTCATACTTCACTTCCTCCAACTCCTCCAATAATTCTCCCTAACCCACAAGTTCAAAGGCTTAAAAAATCAAGGTCACTCAAGCCCTACTTGCAATGAAAATCAAGATGGAAGGCTTGTGTGTACTCACGTCTTAGAGATGAAGTCACATATTGACAGGCTAGGAGTATTAGGTGTTGAAGTCTCGAGGAAGTTGGATATTGATTGGGTTCTTTAGTCACTTCTTGAGTTATATGGTGAGTTCATTAAGGACTACTATGTGATAGACCTCGACATGAACCTTATTGATCTTACCTATTTGCTTGTTGCTGCTGAATTAACAATGATTTGGCACACTGGAAAAGCAAATTTGATTGGAAGATCTACTCCCCAAACTTCCATGGACATTGACAATGGAAACATTGGAAGTCCATAAAAAAATTCTCTTTCCAAGGGAAAAAGAAAGGCTAAGTTTGAGATTGTCCCGTGTACTATTCCTAAAGAGTCTATATGTTTCTATTGCCAAAAGAAGGGGCATTGGTTGCGAAGCTACCCTGACTACCTGAAAGATCTGAGAAAAGGTAGAATTGAAAAGTTTGACTCTACTTCATGTAAGTCTACTATCTAACTCTATTAAGTTCCTAATTGACGATTCTTAATACATGATGTGACAAGGTTGCATTTTGATGTTTGGTAGGGTCATGCAAAGGGAAGGAAGCTTAAAGGAAGAGTATGCTGAATCTAATCGCAAAGATGAATTTCAATCGCATGGTTCGAAGATTGGATTTTTTGAGCTGCTGCTTACAGTTATGATGGATTGCTAGGAAATATGTAATAACATAGTTTTCATTTGTAATTGCATTGTAAGGAAAAGTTTTTTCCGCATTTTATAATTAAATAAAATTTTGTTTTATTTTTACTATATCTCCTTGTAATGGCATTTGTGAAAATTGATGTTTTTATGTTTCTATGTTAGCAATATGAATTTGATTCTTTCGTTTGTGGTAGTGTCGAGTATTTCCCAAATAAGGAAAGATTCTCATCACCCAAGTTTCAATTGGACAGAAACTTGGAATCATGCAAGTTGTATTGTATAAATCAAGAAGATGAGTCATACTTTGTTCCCAAAACAAGTCTTAGAGTCATACTCCAAGATTGTAACCTTGAGTGACATAATCTTAAGAAAGTTTTAAAACACTTATCAAATGTAAAGTAAAAGTTTTCTACTCTTGTACATTTTGAAATTGGTAAGTTGTGATGTTTTGGATAAAACAAAGACCAACTAAGGCCAATTGTGTGAAGTCTTTGCCTTGATTAGTATCCACACTAACTCTTGAATATTGGTTTGTCAAGTAATGTTCCTTGACAAAGTGAATCATACCTGTCAAGAGGTCAGTGGGAGTCTTAAATATCTTCACAAGTTTCAAGAACTAATCAAGAATAAACCTATTGTTAAACACTAGCACACGACTTGAGGTTTGTGACCTATCGAGTTCACATATTCTTGTTTCTTTGCCCATTCTAGTTAAAGTTGACTATGCATGTGAGTTCTGAGAGATCTTAATTGTTTGCATAACTACTTGGAAGCAATGGCAGGCCCTTGTGTTGCCAGGTGGCAAGAAATTAAGATTAAACAAGTTCAGTCCATATGAGTTTGGATTTGTCACTAACCATGTCTTGTGATTATGGTCATGACAAATTCACATGGATAGGAACACATACACCATAAAATCTAAGTGTCATAAGGTTTCTGTCCGATTCATGAAAATGATGGCGAGGAAACGCTTTCACTAAGTAGATTTTAAGGAGATAGCAGTTGTGATATTTGCATTCTCAAATTTGATTATGATTACAGCATCCCTCTTCATAATTCAAATTGTGAGAAATGGCACAGGTCTAAACATTTCATACTTATGGGTGTAAGTTCTAAAATTGTTAAGACACACATGTGAGCTATCTAAGGAAAGGTGTATGATTTTGAGAAGCCTAGATAAAGTCTTATCGAAGCATCTCGTATCATAAATCTGAACTTTGGTAATGAAAGGCAATAAGTATTTATTTCTAGAAGTCCAACTGATTTCTAAATACATGTCAAAGCTAGTGGGAGCATAAGTGTTATGCTAATAATAATTTTTATGCTAATGGGAGCATAATTATTATGGTAAGTGTTGCAAGTTAACAATGTTAATTACAGAAAAAAGGTTTTAATTCACAAAGTTGCAGGGTTTGAAAAGTTGTTTTGCTATAATTAAGGGAGAGGAATTTATACTTCATTTCAATTCTAAAAGCTTATATTGAGATTTTAATCAAATTTTGTCAAATATATATGAATGTTATGTTGGAATGGTTCAACATAAGGAAATTCTATATATGGAAATGTTAATTGCGTTCTAAGATTTGATTATGATTACGACACCCCTCTTCATAATCAAAATTATGAGAACATGGAAAATAGAAATATTATAGCAAAAGACTGATTAAGCATCATGTCTTTATGTAAGACATTATGAATCGTGGCCCATATGCTTCGGGTATAGGATTAATTCATATGCTATAATATTATCGTGTTGTGATTTATCGAATGCCTAAGGCTTTTAGAGGGAAAAAGGAATAGAACTGGATATAACTAAAGTGGTTAAACAACTTTAAAGGACAATCTAAGGTTCGCCAAATATTGGTCGCTTAAGGATAGTTGGATGTATAGTAATGGATGGACCATATTGACATTATTATGAATAGACTAGAGTATATTAATAATGAGTTGTCATATGGCAAATATGGAATGTTTCCATATTTGGAGTTGAAGAATAGATGATAAAGTTGGAAACTTTCATGCAATAAGGATATTCAAAGGAATGTACTTTGAATTTGAGACTTCATTTCCATGGAATTGTCTTGTAACAATCTCCAAAGGAATATTTTGTAATATCATTGGTCAAGTTTCTATGACTTTTGGAACCTAGACATTACAAAAGAATCTTTGCATGATAGTTTAGAATCTAACACTTTCTAGCAGTGACAAGAATTTGGAATTCTTACACTTGCAATAAGGATTTGGAATTTTGAAATGAGCATCATTGAAGTGTTTTTCAATTGATCTATTTCACAAAGTAAGGACCATAGACAAACATAGTGTGCATGCTTGGTGCATGGCATAACTATTGTTTAGATACACACAGTGTGCATGCTTGGAGCATGGCATAATTATTGTTTTAATTCAAGTATTAAGTTGATTATTCGAAACATTATACAATGAATAAAAAGTAATCAATATGACTTAAAGGTTTTTAGGCCATATAGGATTAGTATTATTCTTATGTTTCACTTTGCATGTTTTGACTTCCCGAATAACTAGGTTATTCAAACCATCCACATTCGATCATACTTTGGAAGTAGGTATTGAGGCAAGACTACCATGAATGATTCTGTAGTTTGTCTAGGACAAGGTGGCTGCAGTGTTCATGAGTGCTCCTCGAATAAGATTCAAGTATTTGATTCAACCCACGCTCATTTGAATCTCTTCATGGATTTTATCATGAGTGATCATGAGAGGATAATATCTTATATTCTTGAAACGGAGACATGTGAGTTGTAGTTGCAAGTCAGTTGCACATTGATATATGTAAACACACCAGTAACTTGGTGTTATAAAACATATCGTTGTATGTGACTTGATGATTAAGTACAAGCGAGCATTTGGGTCGATGGTTATTCGTTCCTTTTACCCCATGTGGATAAAAACTATATATGTGGGCCCCTCGATGATTTAGTGATGACATCAGGCCTGAACTAATTTGATTTGTTCAATTAGTCGGTCGTCATAAATCGGAAATCAGGAAACCACAGATGGATAGATAGAATGGTTATAATCCATGTCTCAGTCCATATGATATCTAGAATGGAGGAATATATATGATCCCTTATCTAATGGACACGTCATTGACTAGGTCACAGTTCGACATCGACTTTTAAGAGCTGCGATTCCTAGTCGGGTTGGAGTTATGCTTGCAATAATAGTTATTAGACTTATCCAAGTGGGAGACTATTGGATTAGGTGTCTAAGACCATAACTATTATTGGTATGTACTTGACCTAACAGTAGCATGGTCCATTTGGGTTGAATGGCATCAGAACAATTTGGATAGACATTTGTGAGAAGAAGATATTTATGGTTTATTAATATATTATACGTTCTAATATATTAAAATGAAATCATATTATTTAATTAGTTTTGATCAAGAATGAGTTTGGAATTACTTTTGTGATCAAAAGAGACTAATTAAATAAATAGGGATTGATTTGGTAAATCATTCATTCTTATAAAGTGGGCTTATGATCCATAGTTCTTCATGTTGAGCTAAACCCATGTGGTGACCCATGGATACTCCATGGAGGTTAAAACCCATGGATCATGAGGAATGTAGAGAGTCATGAGTTACATGGTGTAACCCTAATGTTCACACTATATAAGAAGCCTCATAGTTCATGAAATGGCACCTTTTAGTGATAAGAAGTGAGGGCTAGCCGATTTGTGAAGCTAGTGTTCTTCTCTTAAGTTATTCCAATTGTTGGTGGTGTTGTGTGATTCCATTTGAGGTGCAACACTTGGGGCACTAAGTTCTTAACGGTAGAAGGCTTCCAACTACAACAAAAGGTATGTCTTCTAACTTGTTTTATTACCCAAGTATCAATGTTTTGTATTCTAGTTAGGTTAATACCTTGGAATGTTCAAGTTTGCATGTATAATAGAGAAAACATTGATCCAAGGTATTTAGGGTTGCATTGACACCTAAGCAGTGGTAGAATGCTCAAAACTCAACAGTAAGGAAGGGCCTTCGAGAAGAATATGAGTGGCCATTCTCGAGTGGGTCTTTGTTGAAAACTCTCGTTGGGAACCACGACTGTATCCGTGTAAGGTCTATGCTCAGAAAGATGTCAATCAAGAAATTTTATGTTAAAGACCTCAGCTCAAGGGTTCAGGATTTAGCATACGTGTCTATGCTCTAGGCTGGTTTTACCCGTGTAAAGGTCGGGCAAGTGATGAAATTTCATCATTTTAGCAGCAGGATTTCGGTTCATCAGTTAAGGAAATCAATATTTCGTAGGCCTTTCTGTTGATGGAAATTGTTATCATCAAGATGAGACTTCTCTCGAAGGAATATCTAATCCCTTCTGGTCGAACGGAGGGTTGTCGGCAACATCAGTTGGTCTGTGAATTCTGTTTTCTAGTAAGAATCGCAGGTGAGCAGGAGTTGAGTAGATAATTCGATGGATAAGTGTTATGGTTTTGGCATTGTTTCAGTATGGGCGGTGTGTCAGGGAGTTAGGATAGTTCGAAATTCAGGCTTCAGATAAAGTAGATTGGTTTCTTTAAGGGATTGTGGAATTGCCTTCTTTGAGTGTATAATTATGCTGGGTTCAGTTTCCATGTGAATGTAATTTTATGATCAAGGTTGTTGTTGTGCTCCTCAAGCTGCCGGGTTTGTGGGGTATTTAAGCACCTAAGTTTTAGGGTTTGTGGGGTATTTAAGAACCTTTATGGATCATTTAGCCTCATCTTTTCAGCCACCAATCCCATGATTCGTTTTTGGCAAACCCTAATCCCGTATGAGAGTTTTTTTGAGCTAAATGTGTGTTCTTTGTGTGCTTAAAGAAGAAAAAGGAGTTGCATCAAGGAGATTAGAAGTGGAAGCAAGCTTGTGGATCTTGGATTATCACCTTCTTGGGAAGCTCCAGAAGCGTGTGGATCTTAGCAAATCTGCAGTCAGAGATTATTCATGGGATCAACTCTGATGGGGTTTTGTCTTGTTATTGGCGGTTCGGGAATCTTTCAACCAGCAGCTAGGGATCGTCTGTATGATTCGGTAGTGCGAGTTAAGTTTTCCTCACTATACTTTTGGGTCGAAGGCACCAAGACCGACCCATTGGATTGTTATCCTGGTTTATCGTATGTTTGTATGTTGTAGTGATCTCTTAGATCTGTATCCTGGTATATAGGATTATGATATGCTTAGTGATTTGTAAGATCTTCCTGATTGTCTGTTAACTGGTTATATGTTTAACTGTGTATATGTCGCCGTGGTGTGGGTGGGTTAAGACTGTACTACTTTGTGCTGTCAGTCAACAAACCCGATAATGTTTATATCGATATGTTGTTATTATTTATTAGGCTTATATGTGTTTTGGATATGTATATGTTGACATGTTGTGTGGGTGGTTTGAGGCGATCCTGCTATGTGCTGAAGGCCAACAGACGCAAGGTGTCCCGGATAAACAGAAGGCTAGTCGGGCGTACCAGTCAGGCCGAAGGTCCACAAAACCTTCCAGATAGGTTGAAGGCCCAGTGAGGCGTACCAGACATGCTGAAGGTTTTGTGAACGTAACAGATAGACTGTAGGCCAGTTGGGCATTCCATTCAGACTAAAGGATATGTGGGCTTACCAGATGGACTCCAGGCCGGTGGGGCGTTCCGGTCATGCTGAAGGCCCTATATGCATGATGTTGTTGTATATGTTAACTGTTTGTGTGGTGGTACTTTGGGGGAAATCACTAAGCTTTGTGCTTACAGTTTTGGTTTATGGTTTCAGGTACTTCAGAGATTCGTAGCAAGGCGAAGACGTGACCGTACACATCTTGATTTTATGTCATTGATCTTGGGAGACACTGATTTCTAAATAATGTTTTGGAAACAATGTTTTGTAAACACTTTTACTAGTAAATGGGTTGTTTTGAAAATTTAAACTTGTTGAAATTTTTAGGACATTACAAGTTGGTAGCAGAGCCTCGGTTTTGATGAGAATTAAATTGTAGATCGATTAGATCTTTCACAGGTATGAATATGAAAATCAAACAAGATAAATACAGTAAGTGAATGAACACGGAATGGAATCAAATGTATGCTTATGATTCAATGAAGTCACGCCTCAGAAGAGCTCGATGAAGAACTTCCGCTGTAGAGGCGAGCTAGGGTTTACAAAACTCAAAAGGAAATATTATCAAAGCGTTAACATCTAAGACTGCATGCATGTAGCTTATATACTAAACCCTAGAACAAAAACATGCACGGTTGGACAGGCCCAATACTGGTAATCAAAACTGGGCTAAGGACCGAGCCCATGATGCAACATAATAATCCCAAAAATCTCCCCCTTTGCGTCAAATGAGGCGAGAGATTATTTCTTCTGTGTTGGCTTCACGGTCTTTATTACTTTGAACAGCCGAGGAATTATTGCGAGAAGTGTCTGCCGAAACTGGATATACCATCTCAGCATATCAGTGAACAACTTCTTGTCAGCTGCACTGTTCTGATCACACCTCTGAATGATCTCCAAAATATGCTCCAGGCAAGACGTAGAGAAGAGGTGTTTGTCAACGAGAGAGAACAGGCATTTCTGACCTTCGCCTCTGATGAACATAACAGTGTGGTACTTTGTATCAATCTTCCCCTTGACCATAGTATTGACATTGCCTGCTTTGCCCATAGTCTTTATCGTAGTTTGCTTGTGAATGGCAGAGGCAATATCCTGGTCCATCTTCGCTACCACATGAATGTAGCACACAAGCATTTGCTTGACATGATCAATTATTGGCTGGTACTCCTGTGGATTTGACAGAAGAATGCTGTTTAGGAGTATCCAGTCATTGGGATTAAGGTTCGGTAGATCAGCAGGGGTGAAGTTGTGAACTGAGCCTTCGGTTCCTCGAGTCACTTTGAATTTGAGATTAATAAACTTCCCCGCTGAGTAGGGCTTCAACACCTTGACAGTAGTAATCTTCTTCGAACTCCAGGTCAAGTACTGGGGTTGAGCAAACTCCAAGTAGAACTCTAGCAGATCCTTATTTACCTTCGGGTCTGGGGAAGGAATAGCAACAGTCGAATTGAAGCAATGGAAGATAAATGCCTTTCGTGTGATTGGCATGTTGAACTGTGCATCCTTGGAGTTCTCGAGCCCAAATGACATTACTGACTCAAGCTAAAGAATGCTTGGCTCATCGATTGCGCATCTTTGAAGCGAATCTATAGTCCAGACAGGAAACATGGACTTCTTCTTTTCTAGGAGCTCCGCCTCCTTTCGCTTTTGCTCGAGCTCAGCTTTTTGTTTCTTGTAGTTTTCTTCCATTTCCTTTTTAGAGGGCTTTACCTTTTGAAAAGGGTTTTTAGGATTCTCAGCATAGACATCATCCTCATTGTCTGTGTCATCCTCACCAGTCTTCTTCTTCTTTTTCTCCTTGTTACTAACCGAAGCTTCATTACCCTTCGGTACAGTAGATGGTTTTGGTCCAGAAGGAGGTTGAGTTTTTACCTTCTCTCCCCCTTGTTTCGGCTGGACACCAGTCACCAGAACACCCTCAATATGACTAAGGATGTCCAATGTTGGTATGAGCTTGTCAGCCAAATGGCACCTGATAGTTATGGTGATGATAGGATGGAGTGAACATCAGCAGCAGAACTCCGAATGACCTCCCTTTCTTACTTTAGGTCGTTGACCTCAGCAGTAGCAGTACGCAGCTTGTAATTTTGTATTTTCAGCTGGGAGGTTCGCCTGTATAGCTCATCCATGATATGATTCTCTACAGCTAACTCAGCCTCCAGTGGAGTCAATCGATCATTGACGTTAGCATGTAAAGTTTCGTTGGCAGCTTCAATTGCCTGGCGAGCAGCTTCAAGGTTGGAACGTTCAGATTGAAGAGAACGTTGAGGATTATCCATCGAAGCATTGACTGTTTGAGCATTCTTCGTAGCTGCTGCCTACAAATAATCTAGAAAAAGATGAGCTTCAGAAACTAGTTTATCGACTTTTAAGTCGCTTCCTTGCACTCCTTGGTAGAAGCCTCAACAGCAAGAGAGGCTTGCTGGCATTGAGAAGTGGATGCTTCAATGGATTTGGCTGCAGTAGAGAGTGAGGCACTGTGTTCTTGAACAACAGTTGTGAATAAAGCCTTTAATGCCGCTTCAGAGTAAGCTCCAGAGGAAGAGGATGAGAGCAGTTGATCAAGTTTGTCCTTCACTGCCTTGAGATGACGCTTTGTAACTGGCTCATCATCATCATCATCACTCTGCACACGGTAAGGACTGAAATACGTGGAATCAAATTCCAAGTCCTCACCACCTAGAATAGGGGTTGTTTATGTGGATTGAGTGGGAGATAAGGGTTTGGTAGTGGCTGGAGGTTCGGTTGTGACATGTGGTTCGGTTAGTGGGAGCAGTGGAGTGAGCTCCTGTGGTAGTAGTAGTGTCTGTGAATATGGGAGTGGGGATGGGAATTGTAGTGAATGGTTGAGTGGTTAGAATGGGAAATATGGGAGGGATGGATACCGGGATGGTTACAGGTGGAGGTGAAGGAGGGTGAGAGCAAACTGGAATTTCTGAGGTAGGAGAGCGAGGCGGAGTATTACCTTGGCCCGAAGCCTCATCATCAGAGCTTTCGCTCTCAGATTCTGAAGGAGGAGCATTCTTATGTTTAGGAGGAACATACTTTGAATCTGAATCACTCGAGGATTGTATTACAAGCCTCCTAGCAGGCTTCTTCTGCTTTTTTGGTTGAGCCTGTGATGTAGCAGCCTTGTCAGACTTTCGCTTCTTGGGGGCTTGCCCCTTGGTTGGTTTGGAAACAGGTGCCTCCTTCTGATTCTCAGTCTTCTTGCCCCTTTTAGCTGGCTTGTCAGCCTCTTCAATGGAGTAAACCATGGCTGGCGTAAGCTCCCTTGGACCTGAAGATGGATGCTTCTTGTATTGTTGGAGAACGTTACTCGACGCAGAGGTACGAGCGAGCATGGATTCAGGAATAGATCCAATAAAGGAGTACTTGGTGGGATTTGTGACAATGATTTTGGTTGTGTGAAAGGTAGCAATGGAGGAGAGAAGAGAGTCTGCCATGATTGGAACATGAAGGCGGTCCATTGCCCATTTGGTGATGATTGACCAGAATCACCCACATGAGATCTCAGAGTGCCTGGATGAAGAGACCAAGATTTGTACCAATTGCTGCCAGATAATAGTTCCATAATCCAAGTTGATCCCATGGTACAACCCATATGACACAATCATAAAAGACTTGCTTGCACCATCTGAGCCAGCGCTTCGCTCGGAGAGTCCCTTGAACAGCAACGTGAAAAGGCCATTCCATTAAGGAGGAAGGCAGGACTTCTTGAACTTGGTGATTGTGGTGAGGGTTTCAGTATACCCCATCTGGTAAAACATGGAAAACAATTGACCAGTGGTGATAGATTCAGGGTTTACCAGAGATTGTTCTTGAGAAAGACCAATTAGGGCACATAAGCGGTGCTTGGAGATAGAGGTCTTCTCATTGTGGATTTTGAAGTGAATCCTTTCATGAACCTTGTCGTAGTAGGTAGTGGAGTAGACAAGAGAAAGGCGTGGCATTGGTACGACTTCGACTTTGGTCAACGCTTCGACGAGAGGTGAGTATTTGAGACACTCAACAACGTATAGCGTGTAGGGCTCATAGATAAATGGAGTGAGATCAATGATCAGGTTCTGTTGGGGTTTGATTTTGAGAAGTGGTTGGCGAACGGAAGTATGATGAACGGACGAAGAGTCTTCCATTGTAGAAGCTTGAAGAAGATGATGAACAGTAAGAAAAATCTCCTTTGTTCTTTGAGAGAGATTGGTAAGTGATAAAAGGTTAGAGAGTACCATTTCAATTCCTTTTATACGTACAAGGAAGAGAGAGAAAAATCCGGCTGACATCTTGGATTATCTCAAAAATAGCACCTGACTTGACGGATGAACAGTTGGCATGCCGATGATGACGTAGGAAAGAGAAAGGACGTTTCCTTTTTGCACGCTATTCCATAAAATTCACTTTTTCAAATCGCCAAACCGTTTGGATAACCGCTGAGTCAACTTTCACTTTATCCCAATTGTCACTCCAAAATACATTTGAATCGCCGTTGCCTATTATGCTTTATTGAACAACCTTAAAAGAACTAGGGTGTGGAAAATTAAAAATTTTCGTGCATAGGGTGTAAAAGATAAAGAAATAAAGCAAACGTTTTGGGATAATCTGTGATGCCTTAAATAGACATAAAACAATGGATTATGGGCATGAATCACTTCCTTCAAAGTCAAGAGAGACATTAAAGTGCTTGCTTGGTTTTCCATTAAATAACAATTAGTAACTTATTGAGAAGTATTGAAAGGCATCTTTTGAAGGTTATAAAGGGTCGCTTTCGCTTCAATTCATAATTTCGATACTTGACATAAGACCGAAACTGAATGAAGTACTTGTGAGGTCATTGTGATTTGTTGAACAAGTAGGTAGGAGAAATTTTATAGTGACAAAAGGAAGTAAAGAAATCTCAAAAAAAAAAAAAAACTAGATCTTTAGGGTAAGAAAAGCCTTGGTGTAGGACAAATTCATAAAGATCACTCAAAAGTAAAAAGAGATTTCATTAGGTAACAAGTAAGATCTTGAAGATGAGAATTCACCATCAATTCATTAGTGGTGTTGAACTTTGGGTTTCACTTAATACATAGTGGCATGAAACTAAGATCATGAACGCAAATTTTGTATAACCATAAACCTCAGTGGTTAATACTGAGAGTCTCAGGGGTTAAATTGGTGAAACAAATTATAATGGAGAAAAGTGATGGAGATGGTATAAGAAACGAATGTACCTCTGCTCTAAAGAAAAAGAGTGACCAAGCAGAAAAATCTAAACTCAATGTGAGTAGAGTAAGGTAGCTCATGATTAGAGTGAATATGACAAGCTGGATTGGGAAAACATGATTGGTATATATCATGTTATTAAGGCTTCACTCAAAATCTTTCGAGGCTTTAGTCAACATACAACAACATGCTTCTAGGGACTCCTAACTAATAAAACATTTACCTGCCTTAGCTTCGCCATCGAGAATCACACTTAGACAAAAAGAAAAACTTTATAAAAAAAATAAAGTAAAAATATTTTTGTATTTAATGAGAATTGACCAATTGAACGAAAGAGAAAAATATTTTTGGATTTTATAAGTAGAAAAGAAGTAATGAAAAAGTTTACAAAAGAATACAGTCAAAACGCCTAGATAAGAAAAAGAAGCGAACGAGTTAAGAAGGACCGAACTTGAAATAGACCGAACGCTCAGTTTATTTCGGTTCATGGTCGAACTTCACCCGAAATAGACCGAACCCGAAATAGACCGAACGTTCGGTTCATTTCGTTTCGCTCTAATTCACTTATTACCTTTATTGAAGCGAAGGCGATTTTGGTACGGATTCGGCTTGCATCATTCCTAGGCTTGTAGAATTTTATTGAAGCTCGCTTCAGGTAAAGCCTTAGTGAATATATCTTCCATTTGATCAGTCATTTTGACGAAGTGAATTTCTACGTTACCATCTTCGATGTGATCCTTGATGAAGTGGTACCTCAATGCTATATGCTTGGTCTTCGAGTGTTGCACTGGGTTGTGACAAATCATAATTGCGCTTTCAGAGTCGCAATATAGTGGGATTTTCTTCATGTTTAGCTCGTGATCCCTAAGCTGACTTTGTATCCATACGACTTATGATGTGCATGATGCTGCAACAATGTATTAAACTTCTGCAGTGGAGAGAGAAACACAAGTTTATTTCTTCGATTGCTAACTAACCAATTTACCATCTAGAAATTGACATCCTCCGGTGGTACTTTTACGATCTAATCCACAGCCACCTAAGTCAGCATCTGAGAATGTTTAAACAAAGAATCCTGAGTTGGCCAGATACCACAGACCAAGAGAGGAGGTTCGCTTCAGATAGCGAAAGATGTTTTTCACGGCTTGCAGATGAGGTTCGGGTGGGTTGGCTTGAAATCTTGCACAGTGACAGACTGAGAACATGATGTCAGGTCTACTGGCTGTGAGATACATCAGAGAGCCAATCATTTGTCGATAGAGCGTCATATCAACAACTGGTTTATCCAATGAGGGTGTAAGCTTTGTCCCAAAGGCCATAGGCACTTTCACTTTGGAGTCTCCCATCATCCCAAACTTAGCCAATAGAGTCTTGGTATATGCCTCCTGATTAATAAAAATGCCTTCGGGTCCCTGTCTAATGTTTAATCCAAGGAAAAATTTAATTGGACCCATTGAGCTCATCTCAAATTTAGTTTCCATCAACTTCCTGACTTCAACTGTTAAGCTAGGATTCGTGGAGCCAAAGATGATGTCATCAACATAAATTTGGACTATCATAAGGTGGTTACCTTCTCGCTTGCGAAAGAAGGTTAGGTCAACCGGACCTTGTTTGAATTTAGACATTTTTAAGAAACGAGTGAGAGTTTCATACCATGCTTTGGGAGCCTGTTTTAGGCCATATACAACTTTGTCAAGGACATAATAATGATCTGGATACTTCTCGTTCACGAAGCCTGGCGGTTGCTCAACATACATAGTTTCTTCAAGTTCTCCGTTGAGAAAGGCACATTTGACGTCTATCTGATAGACTTCAAAGTTCTTGTGAGCTGCATAGGCAAGAAAGATACAAACAGACTCTAATCTTGCAACTGGAGCGAAGACCTCTTCATAATCGATGCCTTCTTCTTGACAGTATCCTTTGACCACTAGCCGTGCTTTGTTACGAATGACATTCCCCTCCTTGTCAATCTTGTTTCTGAATACCCATTTGAGACCGACAACCGAAGCATCATTTGGAGTTGGAATAAGACGCCATACTTTGTTTCTTTCAAACTCATTTAACTCATCTTGCATGGCTTGAACCCAATCTGAATGATCAAGTGTAGAGTTAACGGTCTTCGGTTCAACTTTAGAAACAAAGGAGTTGAACATGCAAAACTCTACTTGAGAAAAGAGTGCAGCTTGTTTCACTTTGATTCGAGATCGAGTTAACACTTTTTCTGAAGATTCCTCGATAATTTGACTTTGAGGGTGATCTTTGGTCCATTTGATAAGTGGTGGGTAATTTGGATCATAAGTGGGATCCAATTCGGCATTTATTTCTTCTTCTAATTCAGACAGAATGTCATCATCATTGACGTTGGTGTTCTCCCCCTCGAAGAATGACTCCTGTTCAGTACATGTATTGGTATTCCCTCATTTGATTGGATTCTCAGAAGAGCTTGAAGAATGAGACGATAAGCTCTCCCCCTGGAACGATGAACCTTGATCATGATGAAGAGATGGACCCTCCCCCTGGACGTTAGGACGGTCAATTGAAGGTTCGCTTGCTTCTGGCTTTTCGGTTTCTTTGGATTGTTCATCAGCCATCTTTTGAGCAGCGTCGTCGATAATTTGTTTTAGATTATCAACTTTGTTGTCTTTTGCAGTTGATTCAGAGTCAATCGCCTTTTGAGGCTCATCAAACAAAAGCAAATATTGCTCGAAAAGATTTGAGATAGAGGTCGTAACTTGACCATTCTTTGGAAAGATTTCTTGCGTTGCACCTTCTGTTGATTTCATCTTCTTAACATAACTATCGTCAAAGGTGACATAGTATGTTACTTTAATCTTCTTTGAGCGCTTATTGAGAACTCTATATGCCTTGGAGTTCAGGGAGTAGCCTAAATATACTCCTTCATCAGCCTTAGCATCAAACTTATTTCGATTTTCTCTGGAGTTGAAGATGAAGCATCTTGAACCGAACACATGAAAGAATTTCACATTCGGTTTACAATTATTCAAAATCTCATAAAGTGTAATGGAGAATCGCTTGTTCAAATATGATCTGTTTTGAGTATAACAAGCAACGGCAATTGCATCAGCCCAGAAATACAGAGGTAAGGACGCGAAGCATAACATTGTTTGAGCTGCTTCACACAGAGATCAGTTTCATCTTTCAACGATACCATTTTACTGTGGAGTATAAGGGGCTGAGAAATTGTGAGTCGTTCTCTTTTCAGCAAGAAAGTCTTCAAAATCTTTGTTCTTGAATTCCAAGCCATTGTCGCTTCTCACATTACGAACGACTTTTCTTAGTTGTGTTTCTATCTGTTTTATAAAGAGCTTAAGCTTTGGAGTCGCTTCAGACTTTTGCTTCAGGAAGAATACCCATGTAAATCGAGAGAAATCGTCCACTATAACCAGAATGTATTTGTTTCCCCCAATGCTTTCAATCGACGAGGGACCACACAAGTCAATATGTATTAGCTCCAATGGTTCTATCACCTTAGTATTGATAATAGAAGGATGACTTTGCCTACTCTGCTTTCCTATTTCACATGTTGCACAAAGAAGTTATTTATCAAATTTTAGAACTAGAAGACCTCGAACATGATCACCCAAAACCAACTTGTTGATATCCTTGAAATTCAGATGAGAGAGTCTTCGAAGCCATAAACAACTTTCATCAGAGTGAGCCTTTGTGAGTAAGCAAACTACTGGTTTACCTCAAATTGGGTTGAGGTTCAAAGGATACATTTCCCCCTTTCGCTTTGACTTCAGCAGAACGTTATTAGATTTCTTCTCGACAATCTCTGAGCCTTCATCGTCAAATGATACTTTCAGTCCAGTGCCAACAACCAGTTGTGCTACACTGATAAGGTTGTGTTAGATCCCTTCAACATAAGCCAAATTTCTTATAGAGAACTCACCATTAGTGATCATTCCATAACCATTGATAGTACCAAATGAGTTGTTGCCGTACTTCACAATACCACCATCCTTGAGAGACCGAAACTCCCTCAGTTCTTCCTTCCTTCCTGTCATGTGATGTGAGCAGCCACTATCAATGTACCATTCTTTGTCAAAATACTCATCACAAATAACCTGCAAAATATTAAGCAGATTTAGGAACCCTAAGTTTCTTGGGTCCTTGTGAACCTTTTACAGGACAGGGAATAGTAAGAGAAATATCAACCATGTATGTGCATTTAACTAAAGTTGTTTCATCTTTTCTTTTTATGGTGAAAACTTTAATTTTGGTTGATTTAGTAGGATTGAAATTTGTGGTGTTGACGTCAGCATTCTTTTGGATCTCTTTTGGAAGACGGTTATCTTCAAGACAGAGTTTTCCTTTTCCCTTTGAATCAATTGAAGGACGAGAATTGGAATGTGAAGTGTTAGATTCAGAAGTGACTTTGGATCCCCTGTGTTTCTGATTGGAATTGTATGGATGAGTACCGAAACTGCTCTTTTGGTTGCAGTTGGGTGGAGAGCCGAGACCGTTCTTTCGGTTGATATTGCTTCGAGGACCGAAACTCTCCTTTCGGTTCCTTTCGGTCGAGGGACCGAAATCATCCTTTCGGTTCCTTTCGGTCGAGGGACCGAAACCATCATTTCGGTTCCTTTTGGTCGAGGGACCGAACCTCTCCTTTTGGTAGAGGGACCGAAACTATCCTTTCGGTTGATGTTGTTCTGAGGACCGAAACCACTCTTTCGGTGCATTTCGGCCGTGGGACCGAAACTCCTCTTTCCGTTCCTTGATTCCTCTTGCGATTTGTGCTTCCTGTCTATCCTTATAAAGTGAGGATTTTGTGCTTTCCAAAACTGTTTTCTTTCTGAGAGAATTTTCTTGTATCTCAGATTTCTTTGGTGCTTTCGATCAGCCACCTGTTTTGGATTTCTGTGGATGTTGGCCTTTCTCTTTGAAGCATGAGCACAACATTCACTTTTTGTTGAGGATGTTTCACTAGTGGTTTGCGCAGGTTCGCCCAATGAGGTTTTGGTTCCACTTGTGCTTGGCACATCATATTTTGCAGGCTCATTTAGTGGTTCGGGTATATATCTACCTTTCACTCTCTATGACGTCTTTTGAGATAGGCCCTTAGTCTCATCAGCGTTGTCTATTGGGGCTGACCAGAAAAACTCGTCACATCCACCAGCATTATCTTCTTCCATCATAGCTGTCAATTCTGCAGTTTGTTGTGGAGTGACACCCGGAACCCTGTAGACTTGATTTGGAGTGGTTTGTACCTTTTGGTACACAACAGCTTTAGCTTTGAGAACTTTGGTCTTGTCAGTAGACGAGCAAGCAAACTCAATAGTGTTTTAAGAAATGAGGTTTTTGCGTGACTTAGGTTCGCTTTTGACAAATTCTGAACAGTCCACCACATCCTCTACAGAGATTTCACTCAGATCATCATCCTTATTAAGTTCAGATGCATTTTCAACATGAGTTTTATTTTCTGAACTTAATTTGGCATTCAAAGAGTCAAATTTTTGTATGGTTTCGGCTCTTAATTTCAATCTATCATTTTCGTCTAATAGATTTTTGAGCATGTTGTTTTGGTCTTTGGACTTTATGTAGGATTCAATTTTGTCCAGACCTATTTTATATGCTAGAGAAACCTCGTCAGAAGATACAACGCTTTCACAGTTGTAGGCTTCAGCATCGATTTCATCCTCCTTTAACTTAAGGAAGGGTAAAATTATGCGATGTATCTTCTTTCCTATTTCAAAATCAAGATGCAACTGAGTGATGTTAAAATAGTGTCTTTTAGCAATTAAACAAAACACATTTCGCTGTTTAAGAAGTTTAAGATTGTCTCTTTGCAAATAAATTGAATCATCCTTAGACCTAATCAACTCCTTCTCCTTTTGCTCGATCCACATCCTCCTTTCCTTACTCTTTGATGAAATCCTGCTAATTTGATCAGTCAGGTTAGAATTTGTGACACGGGTTTGGGTGAGACTGCTACTTATGCTTGAAAATTTAGATTTTAAGTTATTTAATTCCTTTTCATACTCAGTAACAGGTATTTTTAGAGAAGCAAGAATATTTTGTACCTTCTTGATCAACTCATCACATTCGTTGATCTGTGCACTGACAGGTTTGGCAGCAAAACACTTGTCCTCTCGCTCCTTCTCGCCTTCTACTCCCCCATCGGTTGTATATCCTCTCATTTGAGACACACCTTCGGTCACCACAAATCACCTTCTTGTTACAGGTTCTTCTTTCGCCAACATTGCCTTCCCATGAGTGGGCTTCCTGACTTCGTCATCCTCTGAATCTATGGACCAAACTTCCACACCACCAAATTCATCACGGTTGTCTGTATCCTGCACAATTAAACCATTCATAGTAGTATTGTTAGCAACAGACTTTCTTTTCTAGATATCCTCCAGTCTTCTCAGGAGGATCGCTTCCTCATCTTCATCATTTATCTTTTCTTCTTTCTTTCTCAGCATACAATCTTTTGAAAAATGGTTCTTTCCTCCAGAGTAATGGCAGTCAAATCCTGAGTCTCCTCCAACTTTCACTTCTTTCTTTGACTCTTCAGACTTTGAACCTATCTTTAGTTCCTCCTTGATCTTTTCGGTGCTGTAACTACCCTTCCAGTTTCGGTTCTTGTTGGCTGGGAATTTCTTCTTAATGAATTTTCTGGGATTAGACACCATCATGGCATATTCTTCACCGGTTAGATCATAATTGGCAAGATCCAATTCCTCTTCTTCTTCAACCGAGCTTTTTCCTTTAGAGACAAGAGCTAAAGAACCCAGACTGGAAACCACATCCGTTTCCTTAGACAATGCACTTTCATGGGATTTCAAAATACCCACTAGTTTCGCTAGAGAATATGACTTGAACTGTTCATGAGCTTTAACTGTAGATACAACCGCCATCCATTCGGATCTGAGACCATTCATGAAAGTGACCTTTTGCTCGATGACTTTCCTTTTAATCCCATGCTTTATCATCTTGCTTAAAAGATGATTGAAGCGATCAAAGGCTTGAACAAGTTTCTCTTCAGGCTTCTGCTTAAAGTCTCCAAATTCAGACAGCAGGAGAGTTTGAATTGAATGTTCCAAGTCTTCGTCAGTGGAATACAATTCTTTTAATCTATCCCATATCTCTTTAGCCGTGGGACAAGAACTTACCAAACGAAACGTATATGATTGCAGCGCAAAGCTTATCATCCTCAGGGCCTTGATGTTGCATTGAAACTTTTCCTTCTCGTCTTGAGGAATATCTTTGACATCGTTAACAAGCTGGTTGTACTCTTTCTGAGTTTTGACAATCTTAGAGGTGCTTGAGTGAGCGAATGGGCCAACAGTGATCGCTTCCCAGATCAAGTATCCATTATCCTCCGATCCAATCACATAATCTTCAAAGTGATGCGTCCAAACTTCATAGTCTTGTGTATACAAGATTGGTATCCTTGTTGTAGAACCAATGCTGTTGTAGATGTTGATTGGATTGGTTTGTGAATCCTCCATGGATATTGTAATGACTTTTGATCGATTACCTGTAAATATTAGACTTGTAATATATCATTAGGGTTAGATCAACGTTTAATGAGATACGTCAATATGGAATGACAGCTCAATTAATATCAATCAATGCGGAATTTAAAACCCTAAAAACTTCTTCGACAGAAGAGATGTGTATGAATTACACAGTCTCCCACTCTGATACCAATTGATGAGAATTAAATTCTAGATCGATTAGATCTTTCACAGGTATGAATATGAAAATCAAACAAGACAAATATAGTAAGTGAATGAACACGGAATGGAATCAAATGTATGCTTATGATTCAATGAAGTCACGCCTCAGAAGAGCTAGATGAATAACTTCCGCTGTAGAGGCGAGCTAGGGTTTACAAAACTCAAAAGAAAATATTATCAAAGCGTTAACATCTAAGACTACATGCATGCAGCTTATATACTAAACCCTAGAACAAAAACATGCATGGTTGGACAGGCCCAATACCGGCAATCAAAACTGGGCTAAGGACCGAGCCCATGACGCAACATAATAATCCCAACATGTTTGAGTGAATTGGAGGAACACTCGTGTGAATCCAATCTCAAACTATGGGAAAAGGGTTTTAAAATAATTTTCAAAGTAATGGTTTTAAAAATAACTTTCAAAGTTGCTTTCAAAATAACCAAAAGAGGATGTGACGTGTACGATCAGCCGGAGCTAGTAAGTTGACCCCAAATTACCACATTTTTCTTTGATATTGTGATATTTTAGAACATCATGCTAGTGATAGGTTAGGAATCTTCAGGAATTGCTTGATAGAATTGCCTAATTATATGATGCCTGATAGCCTAGGGTTCTTCCTTATATGAAATTGACATCTTTAATGTAGTTGATTAGTGTATGTGTCATAGTTTCTATAGCCTAAGAACGTTTGATTTGGCCTTATTTCCTGTTCTTGTTTGATGAAGGGATTAGGGTAGAATCTGGTATTCGACTATCTATATGATCTAGTCTTATATATGGCTAGCATGCACGAGTGTTGCTGGGTTGGTGGAAGTTTCATGAGTGGGTGAAGTGTACAACGGTTCAGCGCGAGGAATGATTAGCCACTATGGGGAGAGTAAGAGCAGGATGAAGGTGCACTCGTGTTTCGAGGAGTTAAGATCGAGGATTTCGTATGAGGAGCTGTCAGATTTTATTGCCTTTTAATGCCAGTTGGCTTCTCTGGATTAAGTGTTAAAGTGTTCTAGACCACTGGTTGTCACACCCCCAAACCTGAACGGCGGAAACGTTCGGGGGCGGATGACTTCATGTGGTAACATAACAATAGAATACATAGTAAAGAAAGCAATACAACCATCATATATATAATTGAAAGTTTACATTTGTCAAAAGTTACATGTTCAAAACCAATTACAATATGATGTCAAAATATGAGATTAAACTGGCGCCGCAGCATCCCTTCATCAAAAGCATAATGATACCTGAAATTACTGATTCCCTGGGACATACAAGTAATTTTGAAAGAGTAGATCAGCATTTAAGCTGGTGAGTTCATAAGTATTTAAATGACAATGTTTGTTTGAAATGAAATGTTTTGTCCTTGTTGGTTTGTGTTTAGAAAATCCTATATTTTCTACTAGTATAAAAGTAGCCTTCTCTCAAGACCAATGTTTATTTCTGAAAAGGTATGTAAGTGTGAAATAACCAAATGTGTTTGAAAACCTTGTAAATCAATGCATTTTTAATACCCCATGTGATTTTTATAACCATACTATTGACTCGGAATGCCTATACACAACGTTCTTCAGGCGTTGGAATGTTATGACGTTTGTTACCCCAAACGGTGGACTGTAGCTAACAGTCAGGGCGCGGGTTGTCAAGCCCATATAGATCTATACACAAACACCATGCTCCCCCTCCAAGGGATTCTGGTATATAATACAGGACTTGAAATGTGTACTCGAACGTACGTGAAGTTTATGTCTCACAAAACCGTGGTATAAAAACAGATTTACGTGTTAAAATGTTCGTTTGTTCTTGTATATGAAAGTGACTTCTTGAAAATCATGTTTCTAGTATGTAAAAGTTAGCAATATCCTCGTAAAACTATACCTATTATAGTTTTCTAAAAGTGTGACTTGTTTGTTTAGAAAAACCCTAGAAAAGGAATCACTTGTTATGAAAGTATAGATTTTTGTAGAGCCTAAGATAGACAAGTATACATAAAATCTAAGAAAATGTTTAGTTTATACATGCATTACAACAATTTATATTTCAAAAGATAGAATTCTATTGTGACATATTTTATATACGAAAGTTTCCAATAAAGTTTATAAATCACATGTGATTTGGATATATAAAAGCATATAAAATAATTCTTTATGTAACACACGATAATACTCGTGTGTTTTACTTGTATTCCCCCCCTTGAAAGCATATAAAAGCATTTAGAATATCTTAAAAAGGTTAATTAAGGGGTATGAACTCACTTGAAAGTTTGTAGATAGCGAGATGGAAAACCGGGCAGAGTTTCGTCTTGAGAAACGGATTTTTCTCGGGATTCTCGAGAATCTCGGGAGTAAAATCGACCCTCGGGACTTGAGCAAAAAGACCAGAGCTTTGGGTTTGAACGGGCACAGAAATCGAGGCAAGATCGGGAGAGAAAGGAGAGAAATGAGCAATTTTTCCGGAAACCCTCGCATTCTATTTATAGGGGGGTCTGAGAAGCCTCGTACGCGGCGCGTACGCTCGTACGCAGCGCGTACGCGTACGTCATGCATGAGTGAGTCCTCGACTGCCTCGGCTTCGGATGGGACGGATCGGATGGGACGGGTCAGATGGGGCGGGTCGGATGGGGCGGGTCGGTAGCTTCGCATAGGGGCGACGTGGACGGACCGAGACCAAGGCCTTCGGGTATGTGGGGCGTACGAGGTTACGCAGCGCGTAACTCGGATGAGGATGCTGACTCCTCCTTCGGATATTACCGGATTTTTGAATTAAATTTATATATAATTTATTTAATAAACTTCAAAAGATCATATCTTCTTCATACGAACTCCGTTTTCGATGGTCTTTATATCCACGCGTAGGTGAGACTACGCTCTACAACTTTCGTTTAGACTCTGTTGGCAAATTCTGAAATTATTTTAATTATTTAATTATAAAATGACGTGATTAAGGAATTTCTTTAAAAAATCATAACTTCTTTATCTGACGTTGGTTTTTGCCAGACTTTTCACCGTTGAAATACCATTGTTGAGACCTTCGATTCTCGTTTAGGTCATTCCGGCCAAAAGTAGCTCGATCTCCGATTCGAGTTTTTAGCTGTCTGCTGCTAAGCCGAACTTGGAAAAATCTTAACTTCAATATACGAAGTCGGATTTGGGCATTCTTTTTACGTACGATCATGGTTTAATGACATTTAAACATAGAGGGAATTTAAATAGAACTTTTTGACATTTTATTATCAAAGTTAATTTTATTAACTCAAAAGTGGTTACAATACTTGACATTTTTAGGTCATTACAAAGAGTTGAAATATCGGGTTGTCACATCATCCCCCCGTTAGAGGGAATTTCATCCCAAA
This sequence comes from Lactuca sativa, assembly GCF_002870075.4. Lineage (NCBI taxonomy): Eukaryota > Viridiplantae > Streptophyta > Magnoliopsida > Asterales > Asteraceae > Lactuca > Lactuca sativa. The sequence continues at coordinate 220,898,795 of NC_056626.2, read as the reverse complement.
ATTTAAAGTAGTAAAGATACTCGTGAACATGAAAGAGATGAGGGTACTTTTGCTTCATCTGATCTTCGTGTTCCCACGTGAATTCAGGTCCCTGCTTGGCGCTCCAGCGAACCTTCACGATGGGTATGCGACTTTGTTTTGTTTGTTTGACCTCTCGGTCCATGATTTCTACCGGTTCTTCCACAAAGTCGAGGCTCTCGTTGATCTCGATCTCGTCGAGTGGAATAACAAGAGTCTCATCGGACAGACACTTTTTCAAGTTCGAGACGTGGAAGGTTGGATGTATGTTACTAAGTTCACGCGGTAGGTTAAGTTTGTAAGCCACAGGGCCGATTCTGGCAAGAATCTTGAAAGGCCCTATGTATCTTGGATTTAATTTCCCACGCTTTCCAAAGCGTATTAAACCCTTCCACGGTGAGACCTTTAATAAAACGTGGTCTCCTACCTGGAATTCCAATGGTTTCCTCCTTTGGTCAGCGTAGCTTTTCTGTCGGTCTCTAGAGGCTTTCAATCGTTCACGAATCTGAACGATCTTCTCTGTCGTTTCTCGTATGATTTCCGGACCGGTGAGATTGCTTTCAGGAACTCTTCCTCTAGCTAACTGGGTATCGCCAACTTTAGTCCAGCACAGAGGGGATCTGCACTTTCGACCATAGAGGGCTTCAAACGGAGCAGCCTTTATGCTCGTATGATAACTATTGTTGTATGAAAATTCTACAAGGGATAAATGGATATCCCATGCCTTTCCAAAGTCAATCACACAGGCTCTCAGCATATCTTCTAAAGTTTGTATCGTTCTCTCACTTTGCCCGTCTGTTTGTGGGTGGTAGGCTGTACTCATGTCTAGCCTAGTCCCCAGGGAACTCTGTAGCGACTGCCAGAATCTTGAAGTGAATCTACTATCTCTATCGGAGATAATGGATATCAGAACACCATGCAGTCGCACTACTTCCCTTAAGTAAGTCCTTGTAAGCTTTTCCATTTTGTCGGTCTCCTTGATGGGTAGGAAATGCGCGGATTTGGTCAACCTGTCGACGATGACCCATATGGTATCGAGTCTACTCGTCGTCTTGGGTAACTTGGTTATGAAGTCCATAGTAATCCGTTCCAATTTCCATTCTGGTATCTTCGGTTGTTGTAGTAGTCCTGACGGTTTCTGATACTCGACCTTAACCTTACTGCAAGTAAGGCATTTACTTATGAAGGTAGCAATTTCTGCTTTCATGTTAGGCCACCAGTACATTTTCTTAAGATCCAGATACATTTTATCCGAACCTGGGTGAACGGAATATCTTGAGTTGTGTGCTTCGGTCATGACTATGTTTCTGAAACCACCATGATTCGGGGTCCAGATTCGGTCCATGAGATAGTAGGCTCCGCCACCCTTGACTTCTAGATTCTTTTCCATTCCTCGTAGGGATTCACTCGCCACATTTTCAGGTTGCAAAGCTTCCATTTGTGCGGCCTTAATTTGTGTGGATAAGTGGGAATGGATAGTCATAGTCAGAGATTTGACCCTCCGACCAGTGTATTCCTTTCGACTGAGGGCGTCAGCTACCACGTTGGCCTTGCCAGGATGATAACGAATTTCGCATTCGTAGTCATTTAGTAACTCAACCCATCGTCGTTGTCGCATGTTGATTTTCTTCTGATCGAAAATGTGTTGAAGGCTCTTGTGATCGGTGAAAATAGTACTCTTTGTTCCGTATAAGTAGTGTCTTCAGATCTTCAGAGCAAATACCACTGCTCCTAACTCTAGATCGTGTGTCGTATAGTTCACTTTGTGTGTCTTAAGCTGTCGGGAGGCATAAGCAATAACCTTCCCTCTCTGCATAAGAACACAACCAAGTCCTTGATTTGACGCATCGCAATACACTACGAAGTCTTCTATCCCTTCGGGGAGGGATAGTATCGGTGCGGTGCACAAGGCCTGTTTTAGCGTCTGGAATGCCTTCTCTTGTTTCGCTTCCCAGCCAAAGGCCACGCCTTTCTGGGTTAATGTAGTAAGAGGTTTCGCAATGCTAGAGAAGTTCTTTATGAATCTGCGATAGTAGCCAGCGAGACCTAGAAATTGACGAATTTCTGTAGGTGTCTTTGGTGCCGACCAGTTCTCAATGGACTTAATTTTGGAGGGGTCCACGTGTATACCTTCCTTGCTAATAACGTGGCCTAAAAATTCGACTCTTCGAATCCAAAATTCGCATTTAGAGAACTTCGCATAAAGTTTCTCTGTTCGCAGTGTTTCTAGGACTTTTCGTAGGTGCTGACTATGCTCTTCCTCACTTCGGGAGTAGACAAGTATATCATCGATAAAGACGATGACGAACTGATTCAAGTAAGGACGGCATACCCTATTCATTAGGTCCATAAATACTGCTGGTGCATTGGTTAATCCGAACGGCATCACTACAAATTCGTAGTGTCCATAACGAGTTCGGAAAGCTGTCTTTGGAATATCCCCCTCTAGAACTCGTAATTGGTGATATCCAGATCGTAGATCTATCTTTGAGAAGTAGTTTGCTCCTTGAAGTTGATCAAATAGGTCGTCAATACGGGGTAGAGGATAACGGTTCTTGACGGTAAGTTTGTTCAGCTCTCTATAGTCGATGCACATACGGAATGATCCGTCCTTCTTCTTTACAAACAGGACCGGTGCTCCCCATGGTGAGAAACTTGGTCTTATGAATCCTTTTTGAAGGAGTTCATTAAGTTGACTGGAAAGTTCCTGCATCTCTACTGGTGCGAGACGATAAGGTGACTTCGCTACTGGGGTAGCCTCTGGAACTAAGTCGATTCTGAATTCGACTTGGCGTTGTGGTGGTAATCCTAGTAGTTCTTCTGGAAAGATATCGGGAAAGTCGCGTATTACTGAAATGTTCTTGATGTCCTTCAGTTCTTGACTTGTATCAACGATGTGCGCTAGGAATGCTCGACAATCCTTCCGCAAGCACTTTCGAGCTTGGATGCGCGAAATGATGCGAAGGTTTGTACTTGATTTGTCGCCGTAGATAACTAATGTTTCGTTGTTAGGGAGATTAAGACGGACTGCTTTCTCAAAGCACATGATGTCGGCGCGAAGAAGACTCAACCAATCCATGCCGACTATGACGTCGAAACTTTTGATTTGGACCGGCATGAGATTGATTGGAAAAGAATGGCCGTCTAAAGTTAACGTACAGCCCATGTATATGCAGTTAGTGTTTTCGGTTTTTTTTCCATTGGCCATCTCTGTAGTGAATGATTTTTCTAACTTGATAGGTTTAGGTTTAAGTAAATGAATAAAGTTTTGACTCACGAAGCTTCTCTCCGCTCCACTATTGAATAATATGCATGCATATGAATTATCGAGAAGGAACGTACCAACAACTACAGTTGGGTCAGCTATAGCTTCGTCGTGGCCTATCGCCAAAACTCGTCCCACACTGCCGGTGCCTGCTGCCTTAGGGCAGTTCCTCCTGTAGTGGCCCACCTTGCCACAACCGTAGCAAGTCTGGCCTACACCCGCACTGGGAACTTGAGTGATCGGCTTTGCGGGGTCCTTGCAGAAATGGGTTGTGTGTCCCTTCCTGTTGCAGTTGGCGCACTGCATTTCCCGACAAGGTCCATGGTGGTGGTAAGTGCATTTGGTGCACTTTGGAAGGTTACCCACATAAGGCTTTGTGGGGTAGGGATTTGTGGGGACTGTAGTAGGTACAGTGGCAGCATTTACTGAAACCAGTTGTTTCTTTGCGGATTCTTGGGAAGACCCACCCTTCCCTTTATTCCATACTCTCTTCCTGTTGTTGTTGTTGTTGTTGTTGTTGTTGTTGTTGTTGTTGTTGTTTCCTTTCTGCGGTTCTGGTGCAGAAACGGTTGAGTTCTGATGACCTCCGTAGTCAATCAGAGATTGTGCCAGTTCCTTATCACTTTCAAAGGTGTCAGGTTTGGAAGCTAACACGCTTGATCGTATTTGGGGCGTCAGTCCCCAGATGTACCTTTCTATTTTCTTGCTCTCGGGAGCAATCATATCTGGGCAAAGGATTGCCAGATCGCAGAATCGGTTGGTATAAGTTGCGATGTCGTTACCAACCATTCCGAGAGTCCATATTTCGTGTTCGAGCTTTTGAATCTCTCCCCATGGGCAGTATTCTCTCATCATCATGGCTTTCAGGCTCTCCCAGCTTATGGAGTTTGCCACTATCAGGGTAAGTACTTTAACGTGGCCATTCGACCAAGTTAAAGCTCTATCAATAAGGGTGAAAGTTGCAAATTTGACTTTGCTGTGCTCGGGACAGGAGCAGATTTCACAGATTGACTCTGTCGTTTCAATCCACTGTCTCAGGGCTAACACACCACCAGATCCATAAAACATCCGGGGCTTGGCATTAGTAAAGTCCTTATAGGTGCATTCTCGGGGTGGTCCATGACTCTCGCCATGGTTGGATGGGTGTGTGCCAGATCCCGAGCCATTAGTACTCGAGTTATTGATCTGTGACATGGCAGCTGCTACCGCTGTGGTGACTGCTGCTTGGAACATAACAACATCAAATTGAGGTGGTGGAGGTGGTGGTGGTACAGGTGCTTCCTCACCGTTGTTTCGCCTTGGATTCCTACGTGGAGGCATCCTTCAACTATAGGTTGAAAAGGTAAAGATAAGAATTCCATAGAATAGAGAATTAATGTGTCTCATGAACTAAACTGCCATAGTTCAACAACAGATGCTAGTACGAGTCTTAAAATAGAAGAATGAAAGTTATTTGTAAGATTGAAAGTATGAAACAAGTATTTGGTTTCTCAAAGACTTTTCAAGGTTTGAACGAAATACTCAACGTAGTAATAATAGTGTCACTTATATTTATATAAAAGTTGATACAACGATCATGAAAATTTGACCCCTATAAGGGTCTCCGATTACAAAGTTGGAGAAATTTAAAAACTTTTAGCCGAGGCCCTAAGCTATAACAAAATTTGAGTCTATGACAAGCACTACTTGTGACATAGGTTGCGCTTGGAGCATGACTCTGCATCTGATTGCTTCGACTCCATTAGACGCCTATCAAAAGCGGCTTGTTGTTCCCACAGTTCAGCGAGGGCTGCAATCATTTGCGCTTGGAATGCCTCGGTTTGGAGTTGAGCATTATCTTGTATCTTGTCCAGCCTACGGATGTCAGAAGTGTGAACCTGCACTTCCACATTGACATCCCAGAGTCGACTAGCTTGAACTTCGGACTGATAGGACTGATTGGCTAGCTTACCCACCATTACCGGGAGTGCCCGATTAGCCGAACCTCCGCTGTGGACATCATAGAAGTCCCGACACATGTCGTAGGGAGGACGTAAGTTCTGTTGTTGGCTCCAATGATGGAGGTGACTTCCCCAGACGGGAGTCGGTCCTTGAAAGTTCCTTACGAAGACGGGAGGTTGAACGGGTGGTGGATCGATCACTTCCGGTTCTGAATCGGTACCGGAGTCATCATCCACTTCTATGGGTTCCTCGTCCTCTTCGGGATCATCTTCGATCTATCCTCCGTTGCCTTGGTTGGGAATGTAGGGGTCGCCAGGGTGGTGAAATCCAGCCATTTGACTGTACGAGAAATAGGGTTATAGGAGTTTAATAAAGTTGAAACTTGCAAAACATGTAAGTTAAACTAGTTTAGGTAGCAAATACTCCTATAGTATTTAAATTCTTGTGTTTGATTCTAGTAACGGTTTGGTAAGTTTTGACTTGTTGCTTACTACGATCATTCCTTGATATACGTTGGTCCAATCTTGGGCAAATATAGTTGATCACGCTATATTTGTCCAAAATCTGATTACATATATAGAGTCTTAATCGTAGTGTCAACTTGTCTAAATACTTGTTGTATAGTTAGATATCATGAAAATAATTTGTTGTATGCATGTAGTTGTACTTAAATGAACTATCAATTTAAGTTAAACGTAATGCTGCTCAAGCGTAAAAAGAAAAATGTTTTGTCAGAGAGTGTTAGTCCCTTAAGCATTTATAGTTTGTATATCATATGTGGTTCGATATACTTAGTTCACTATAAACATTGCTCTGATACCAATTTGTCACACCCCCAAACCTGAACGGCGGAAACGTTCGGGGGCGGATGACTTCATGTGGTAGCATAACAATAGAATACATAGTAAAGAAAGCAATACAACCATCATATATATAATTGAAAGTTTACATTTGTCAAAAGTTACATGTTCAAAACCAATTACAATATGATGTCAAAATATGAGATTAAACTGGCGCCGCAGCATCCCTTCATCAAAAGCATAATGATACCTGAAATTACTGATTCCCTGGGACATACAAGTAATTTTGAAAGAGTAGATCAGCATTTAAGCTGGTGAGTTCATAAGTATTTAAATGACAATGTTTGTATGAAATGAAATGTTTTGTCCTTGTTGGTTTGTGTTTAGAAAATCCTATATTTTCTACTAGTATAAAAGTAGCCTTCTCTCAAGACCAATGTTTATTTCTGAAAAGGTATGTAAGTGTGAAATAACCAAATGTGTTTGAAAACCTTGTAAATCAATGCATTTTTAATACCCCATGTGAGTTTTATAACCATACTATTGACTCGGAATGCCTATACACAACGTTCTTCAGGCGTTGGAATGTTATGATGTTTGTTACCCCAAACGGTGGACTGTAGCTAACAGTGTGGGCGCGGGTTGTCAAGCCCGTATAGATCTATACACAAACACCATGCTCCCCCTCCAAGGGATTCTGGTATATAATACAGGACTTGAAATGTGTACTCGAACGTACGTGAAGTTTATATCTCACAAAACCGTGGTATAAAAACAGATTTACGTGTTAAAATGTTCGTTTGTTCTTGTATATGAAAGTGACTTCTTGAAAATCATGTTTCTATTATGTAAAAGTTAGCAATATCCTCATAAAACTATACCTATTATAGTTTTCTAAAAGTGTGACTTGTTTGTTTAGAAAAACCCTAGAAAAGGAATCACTTGTTATGAAAGTATAGATTTTTGTAGAGCCTAAGATAGACAAGTATACATAAAATCTAAGAAAATGTTTAGTTTATACATGCATTACAACAATTTATATTTCAAAAGATAGAATTCTATTGTGACATATTTTATATACGAAAGTTTCCAATAAAGTTTATAAATCACATGTGATTTGGATATATAAAAGCATATAAAATAATTCTTTATGTAACACACGATAATACTCGTGTGTTTTACTTGTATTCCCCCCCTTGAAAGCATATAAAAGCATTTAGAATATCTTAAAAAGGTTAATTAAGGGGTATGAACTCACTTGAAAGTTTGAAGATAGCGAGATGGAAAACTGGGCAGAGTTTCGTCTTGAGAAACGGATTTTTCTCGGGATTCTCGGGAATCTCGGTAGTAAAATCGACCCTCGGGACTTGAGCAAAAAGACTAGAGCTTTGGGTTTGAACGGGCACAGAAATCGAGGCAAGATCGGGAGAGAAAGGAGAGAAATGAGCAATTTTTCCGGAAACCCTCGCATTCTATTTATAGGGGGGTTTGAGAAGCCTCGAACGCAGCGCGTACGCGTACGTCATGCATGAGCGAGTCCTCGACTGCCTCGGCTTCGGATGGGACGGATCGGATGGGACGGGTCGGATGGGGCGGGTCGGTAGCTTCGCATAGGGGCGACATGGACGGACCGAGACCAAGGCCTTCGGGTACGCGGGGTGTACGAGGTTACGCAGCGCGTAACTCGGATGAGGACGCTGATTCCTCCTTCGGATATTACCGGATTTTTGAATTAAATTTATATATAATTTATTTAATAAACTTCAAAAAATCATATCTTCTTCATACGAACTCCGTTTTCGATGGTCTTTATATCCACGCGTAGGTGAGACTACGCTCTACAACTTTCGTTTAGACTCCGTTGGCAAATTCCGAAATTATTTTTATTATTTAATTATAAAATGACGTGATTAAGGAATTTCTTTAAAAATTCATAACTTCTTTATCTGACGTCGGGTTTTTCCAGACTTTTCACCGCTGAAATACCATTGTTGAGACCTTCGATTCTCGTTTAGGTCATTCCGGCCAAAAGTAGCTCGATCTCCGATTCGAGTTTTTAGCTGTCTGCTGCTAAGCCGAACTTGGAAAAATCTTAACTTCAATATACGAAGTCGGATTTGGGCGTTCTTTTTACGTACGATCATGGTTTAATGACATTTAAACATAGAGGGAATTTAAATAGAACTTTTTGGACATTTTATTATCAAAGTTAATTTTATTAACTCAAAAGTGGTTACAATACTTGACCTTTTTAGGTCATTACAAAGAGTTGAAATATCGGATTGTCACACTGGTTGTGGGGTTTATCATTCAGCGGTGGTTCTCTCGAAAGTTTAATGGTGCTAGCCAAGATTCAGTGGTTGGGCCAATCTGTCATCAAGTTCAATATGTTCTATGTTCTTTGGGCCTTCGGGTATGTTTGCCCTCAATGGAGGAGTGGGAACTTGGCTCATTGAAGACTCAGATTTTGGTGAACCTTTGGGGTCACCATGGGAATCTTTTTGAGTTAGTTACATAGTGGTGGAATCCATTCAATCTCAATCAAGTATATGATCTTATTTTGACTGCTTTTGAGGATGTTTTCTGTTATTGATTGATGGTTTATTTCATTTATTTATGGTATTTCTTCTTTATTTGGATGAGATTATGCGTGTGGTGGTATTTCATGTGAACTGGGCAAGATAACATTGGAGCCCTTGTTTCGAACTTATGTGCATCGTTTTTTTGGGTTACAGCCTTCGAATTGGACTAAGAGTGCAACTGTTATCTTATTCTCAGGTCGTGTGCGACCTTGTTTTCATAAGGTTTTGGCTTTGGTAACAACATGGTTGTGCTTAGTTGGCGTTGTGAGGGAGTGAATTAGGTCCCTTCCAGGCAGTCGAATGAGGTGGGTATCTTCAGGCCCGGAGTGTTGGGCGAATGATGCGACGACGACAAGGTCGGTGTGTTATTGTAGGCAATCCAGACCTGTGCTGAGGAACTTGTAGGGGTATTCCAGTCGTAGGCTGTGGGCCTAGTGAGCATGGTGGGTCATTTCATCTGCTTGCAATACCTTCGATGTTGACGCGCTGATGGGAGTCGGGCGAGTCACAAATCTGTTGGTTGGATAAAGAAAGCCGTAAGTGTTGTGAGGAGTAACAGTCAGGAATCAGAAAGTCTCTGTAGGATGTATGCATTATATTTTCGGTAGTTCACAAGCTGTTGCTAGGGTGTTGGTTTTCAAGTTAGGAAGTCGCAAGTCATAACTTCTTTATAACTGTCTTGAGTGGTTGTCCAGGTGGGGGTACACCTGAGTTTATAAGGGGGTTGGATGTAACACGGAAATTCTTGGATTGATCTTATTTGCTCAGCAAAGCAGTGGTTGGTGATGGCATTGCAGAGAGTCAAGGGTTATTAAGGTTTTCGTGCATCATATGGTTTGGTTTTGGGTGAAGATCGCAATCGGTATGTTTTGAAGATCAGTTTTGCATGTTTCTGTTAGTGTCTCCAGCTAGGGACCGGGGGCAGATTCATAATTGGATGCTCATCAGTTGTAGGGAAGGGCCTTCGAGAAGAATATGAGTGGCCATTTACGAGTGGATTTTTGGTGAAAACTCACGGTGGGAATCGTGAGTTATACGTGCAAGGTCTGTGCTTAGAAAGATGTGGATCAAGAAATTTGTATGTCAAAGACCTCAGTTGGAGGGTTCAGGATTTAGCTTATGTGTTTGTGCTCTGGATGGTTCTACATGCGTAAAGGTCGGGCAAGTGATGAGATTTCAGCATTTTAGCAGCATCAAGTCGGTTCGTCAGTTAAGGAAATCAGTATTTTGTAGCCCTTTGTGTTCATGGAAAAAGTTATCATCAGGATGAGACTTGTATTGAAGGAATATCTAATCCCTTATGATTGAATGGAGTGTTTTCGGCAGCAACACTTGGTCTGCGATTGTGTTTTCTAGTAGGAATCGCAGGTGAGCAGGAGTCGAGTGGATAGTTCGACAGATAAGTGTTATGGTTTTGGTATTGTTTCATTATGGCAGTCTGTCGGGGAGTCAGGCCGGTTATATACTTTATGCTTCAGATAAAGTAGATTGGGTTTCTTCAAGGGATTGTGGAATTGCTGTGAAATCCCCAAATTCACGACCATTTAGTTTTTTTATTTATGCTTATTTGAAAATTAGAGTATTCATTTTAATGAATAATATTGCGGAATTTGTTCCCAGAAAAACATGATAAATATATTATCAAAGCATTTATAAAGAAATGTATTTTGTTTATATAAAAACTTTGGAATGTCATCGTCAATACATAAATACAAGCATAAACAGACCTCACATTCATTTACACTAGTGATTTAAATCTCTCCTTTACTCTCTCAGTGTAATGTGACTTCGTATCGATGCCTGTAATTAAAATAAACTGAGTGGGTTAGGTTGGGAAACCTGGTTAGTACATAAGGTTTTCAACCCACAATAATAAAGTTATTATGTTTCATCATCAAACAGTTAACCCAGTTACCCATCCCCATTATCTTCTTTATTCATAAGTATCATCCCTAAGAATAATCTATTCCTCAATATTTATTCCTAAGGATTGTCATATGGAATAGGCACGAAGTCCATCACTGCCAGGGTTTATTCAATTGGCACCAAGTCCATAGTTGCCAATGTTATCTGTTAGGCACTAAGTCCATAGCTGCCAGGGTTTATCTCTTTTATTAAAATTATGATTTTAGGGAGTCCACCCAAAATACATGTCAATGGGATTTTAGAGCACATCTAGTAAACACATCGTTCACAACACATACAGGTTGCGAGTATGCTAGTGTTCCACTTGACTGTCTAGAATAGTATGTGGTCGTCATCTGTACTCTGCTAGATGACTGGGCCATTGCTTGGGTCATCTCTTATCATCATGTTTCACCTCTCATCATCTATATCATCTTTCATCTCTCATCATTTATCTCATGTTCCATCTCTCATCTTATCTCATCTTTCATCTCTCATCTCATCTTTCATCTCTCATCTCATCTTTCATCTACCAATATTTACCTATCATAATTATAGGTATAAAATCAGTATACAGTTTAAATCGAATAAAACATGTATATTTGGTTCATCCATCATAGATATCAAGAACACAGATAATATGCACACATAGCACGTAATTTATATTAAATACTTCATATCTATGTGTAAGATGAAAGTAACTACTAACTATGCACTCACTTGTTAAAGTGATGACTCGAAATTCGGATAACGCTTCGCTTCTAACAATCACTTTTTCCTTTGATGAAGCCTAGCATTATTATTGCTAAGTTTTAGTCTAATATTTATTGCGACTAATTAACTCACTGTATACGAGCGATATTGTTTTATAAGTGTTAAAAAAATACTTTTCAACCACTATGTACTGACAGGGGCCAGACATGAAACACTGGAGGGTAGAACCTTTTAGGCATTATAGCACTTCTGAAATCCAACAACCCTATGCTACCCTTCAAATCAGATTCTCCGTACCACGAGTAATTAAAAGATATTTTAATAAAACTTTGTATATTATATTTTATAATATATATATATATTGTTTATAAGTTCATAATAACGATATTAAAGTTAAACATAAGTTATACTGAAACTAGGGTAAGCATAACTTACTTATAAGAGGGTTTGGCTAGGAACCAGGCTTTGCGGGGGCAAAACTTTTGAGCCGGAAGCTCTTCTTCTCGGAGCCTTCCAGCGCTCCGCAACTCGCCTCTAACTCTTAGGAAATGCTCAGGAAGGGGGGATAGGTTTGGAGTATTGAGATAGAAAGAAGGATTGAGGTGTGAAGAAAATGGATAATTTATGCCTCTATTTATAGGCTGTCTGGGGGCGATTAATGTCGTGAACTTAAAATTTATGTCGTGACCTTGCGTAGGCACCAAGGCTTCGCCTAGTGCTGACACGTGGCGACGAATTCAGGTAGAAAACCCACTTTTAAAAAAATCATAACTTTCGCATACAAACTCCGTTTTTGACGTTCTTTATATCAAATCATAGGTATTGACAAGATCTATAAGTTTCATTTTGACCCTATTGGCTAATTCTTGACCGATTTTAAATTTAACAGTATGAGAAAGTTACATTGTTAACGACCGTGTAAAATTCATAACTTCTACATACAGACTTTGTTTTCAACTGTCTTTTTTATCGTTGAACTCCTATTAATGAGACCTTCAATTCTTATTTAGATCATTTTGGCTAAAATTTTACCGATCTAATATTCGATTTCCAGGCTGTGCACTACTATGCTAAATCTTAGAAAGATCACAACTTCCTCATACGAAGTCAGATTTGGACGTTCTTTTTGTGGACGCTCTCGGTTTAACGTGGACTACTATTTTTTTTAGATTTCTAAGGATAATAAGTATTTTATCACCAACTCACTTTTTATGTCACACAACGTCGTGCCAGTTTTGTCAAAAAACTTCATCGGGTCATAACTTCTTCGTTATAAGTCAGGTTTCAGCGTTCTTTATATGTACGGAACCTTTATGACATATACTATAAATTGGTTAAGATTATTCATTCTAATAATCTTCTATTAAAAAGTCATTTTTGATTCTTATTGTCTCTAACTGACTAGCCTGAAAATGCAGGCGTTACAATTATCTCCCCCTTAGGATGATTACGTCCCGCAATCATCAAAAATCTAGGGCTTGTATAATGACTCCATAAGTTATCTTATCATCCTAGGTAATATCCGTAATTCTTATTTCCTTTCAAATGAGTATCTAACTTCTTGAACTTCTTAACTGCTGGGGGTTCTTAATCTTGCACTTACTCTTAATCATATGTTGGACTTTCAATCATAACCTTCGAGTTACAAAGTCGATCCTTATTGGAGACTCTTGATCGTTCTTAAATAGACTTAACTTAAGATAACTTGTTTACTTCGATTATCATATCAGACCAATGGATCATGTTCTAATGACCTCTCATTGTATGATGTAATGCTTAGACTCATGTCTTTTAGAGCCAAATTGCAAAATGGAAGATACCTTCCTTCACGTTCTAATGTGATATAATCACATTATATCATGTGACACTTCTAGCTACAAGTTTCTTACTTTCACGGCGACCACGATACTTCTATTGATCGCTTCGATTATATTTCACTTCAATCTTCTGGCTTAAGTCAGATGCTACGTCGAACTTGGTTCTCTAAACCACATAACATAGTTATCTTAGTCGCACTTGATTTAATATGACCACTAGGGTAGGAATAACCATCATCTTCTTAGTCATTACCGAAACAATGCTAACGACAGACATGAATAAAACATAATCAATTACTAGCGCCTTGTTAAGCTTGTGACTTTCCCTAATCCAAGTGTGTCACCCCCGAACCAGACGTCGGAAACGTCTGAGGGCTCGCGTGACTTTAATTGAATATCATCACAATGAATATACATGAATTATAACATAAACATCACCATGCATCAATATATTACAACTAGAATTGTTCACATCAAGTACATTGTTTTAACATTACACATTCATAACATAAATTGTTTGAGTGTTTTCAACAACATAACATCGTAATATTACTTCATATTACCCTTCCGCTTACCTGTTACCTGAGAATACAAGTTATTTTGGAAAAACGTCAACATATGAAGTGCTGGTGAGTTCATAAGCAATGTTGTGATAAAATGATTTGTGTAGTTTGTAAAACCCAGAAAATCCGATATTTTCTGAAAAAACTTTTCTTTATCAAAGTGTGAAGATCCATTAGTTGATGCATGAATGATTTCAAAAACATACATATGAAGGGTATTTTGTATTATAGTTATAGAAATTTCGAGCGAGTAGTATTGAATTCCCCGGAAAACCCGATGTTTTCCGATGTCGAAAGGTATTCATGATTACTAATTTTTGTATCGTCATATCAAATGAATATTGATTACTCCACCTTGAATATCGTCCTAATTCCGTCTACTTTGATTTCTCATAAGCCTTAGCGAACGAAGAGAAGAGGATCACTATGTCCTGCTACTATCGTAAGTACCTTAGGCTGTCGGGGATGCGAAAGACACGATGGTCCAACTCGCATTTGATTACATTGACCTTACTAGCCTTACTAATGGGCCACTAGGGCCCAATAGCGCATAAAAGCTATTGAAAGTCCTTTTACACGAAATTGGGTCATAGGAGGCCCAATAACATATAAGCGTTATCCCTTTGGGCCCAAAGATCATTTTAATGGACTTGCAAGATCCAACAAGCATGATTTGAAACTCTCAAGCCCAAAGTTTGTAAGTTTACTCATCGTAGTTATCGCGTATCTATTGAAGTGTTTGATTTAACAGTTGTTTTTTTATTGATTCGAGACCAAATCGATTTATTTCTAACGATATTTGGTGTTAAACGTGTATTCGTTTTCCGTTTTTCCAGTAGTCGTGGATTTTGTATTTTGACTTAAGTATATAATTTGGTTAAAAGTAGAAGTTTGACCTTTTCACTACCTTTCTTTTTATAAAAATAACAATTTTAGTCCTTTATATAAAACAATTTCATTTCTAGTCCTTAAAACATTTTCTTGACACTTTTGCATCATAAATTTGTTGAAAAGATAGTTTTAACCCAAAATTTATTTTGTTAACAGATTCAGCCCTTCCAGAATGGTATTTCTCAGTTAAAACCCTATTTTTCGCAACTTTTACAGTTTTGGGCCAAAATCCAAAAACTTTACATTTTTAATCCTTTTTGGTAGTGAAAAGCATTTTTGACCCTTGAAATAGTTTTATTACGCTATTTATCCCCTGTTTTGAAGAAAGTTTCATTTCAGCCCCTTAAATTGTCATTTTTCGCAATTTTAGGTTTATTGGGTCAAAAAGCCCAAAATTAGCCCATTAAGCTAAAAATTTACATTTCAACTCCTTTGAAAATTTTATTATTCAGAAAAACAATTATGGAAACTGTTTTGACTCTTTTGGCCCTTAAGAAACCGCGACTTGGCCATTTTTAACCCTAGTTTTGTATATTTGACATTTTAAGCCCAAGAATGGGTTTTTATGTTGAAATATGTTTATCATAATCTTATAAGTTATTATTCTTGACTTGTTTAGTGTAAAATAACTTAGATTATGTTTGTTTCCTTTCACATATCATAGATCTCGAGATTCAACCTTTTTTTAGTTATATGTTTATCACAAAACACATAAAAATACAAATACATGCATAAAATCACACATAACATACACATACACATAGATCTACACATTTTCTTGTATTCTCCCCCATAAAACACATGAAAACCAAAAAGAGAGGGGTATGAAGCTCACCTTGAGTTGTGGTTTCGGTTTTGAAGAGAGAAATGAAGAAAGTTTCGATCCTAGCAAGTCCTCTTGGTAAATCTCGAACTTAGATGATTTCTAAGAGAGTGATCATGATTTTGTATAGATTAGGAAGAGGTTTTTGATAAAACAAAGAATGTAGATCATAGATCCAAGCATGAACTTACCTTAGATGATATTTTGTGGAAATATCTTCTTGAAAAACCTTCTAAATTTCGAGAACTTGGTGAAGAGTGAAGGGAGTTTCCTTGAGAGAGTTTTGAGTAAAATGTGTGTGTGTTTGTGTTGTGTTCGGCCGAGAGAAGAAAAGAGAGGGGAAGAGAGAGTAGATGATAAGATGGTTACTTGGAAGCATGAGACTTTGCATGGAAGCCCATCAAATATTAGTGAGGTGGCAAATGAAAAGTCAACCCTTCCTTTCTTTTGTGGTTTGGGCCGAGAATGAAGAGGGGAATGAAAAATAATTGGTCCTTGTATGCTTAAGCCCATTTTATGGTTAAATTAGATGATTATTGGCCCAACAAAAATCAAAGAATGATTTTTATGACCTATTAGGGCTAATTTAAATTTGTTATGGTCCAATAAGGCCCATTAAAGATAACCTAGTTCATTTTAGGCTTATAAGGCCAAAAATATTAAGTTTTATGTATATGGGTCCAATTAGGGTCCATTTGAGAGTTCTATGTTCAAGATAATTAAATTGGAAACTTATTGGTCCATTAGGTCCAATAAGGAAATCCTAGTCCAAAATGGACTTAAACCGGGATTTTTAGGGCTTCCAAACTCTTGTTGACTATTTGATGTGCTCTTACAAAGTGTTTGATGGATGTTTTGTTGTTATTGAGTAAGCATCATACATGCTTTCACATTGTTGGTTCACATTTGTTATCGTTGTTAAATGTTTACAAGGCATCAAAATTTCCTGGTTGTGACATCATCCCCCCGTTAGAGGGAATTTCGTCCTGAAATTCTTTTGAAAGCTAGATTTGAGAATGCGAGAATAGGTGAGGGTACTTCTGTTTCATTTTATCTTCGCGTTCCCATGTGAATTCTGGTCCGCGTCTTGCGTTCCACCGAACTTTCACAATCGGAATGTGGCTCTGCTTGGTACGCTTCACCTCTCTGTCCATGATTTCAACTGGTTCCTCGATGAACAGAAGATTGTCATTGATTTCAATTTCTTCTAATGGGATGACGAGAGTCTCATCGGATAAGCACTTTTTCAAATTGGAAATGTCGAACACAGGGTGTATACTGCTGAGCTCAGCGGGTAGTTGCAGTTTATAAGCCACTGGACCGATTCGGGCAAGAATCTCGAAGGGTCCAATGTATTGAGGGTTTAGTTTGCCCCGCTTCCTAAAACAAATCACTCCTTTCCAAGGAGAGTCTTTTAGTAACATCCTATCTCCGACTTGAAACTCCAAGGACTTTCGTCGTTTATCGGCGTAGCTCTTTTGTCTGTCTCGTGATGATTGCAATCGGGCCCTGATCTGAATTATCTTCTTGGTCGTCTCGTGTATGATTTCTGGTCCCGTTAAGGCATTGTTTGGCGTTTTACCTCTTGCTAGCTGGGTGTCTCCTACCTCCGCCCAACACAGTGGTGATTTACATTTACGCCCGTATAATGCTTCGAAAGGAGCAACTTTGATACTCGAGTGATAACTGTTGTTGTATGTGAACTCGATCAAAGGCAAGTGGGTATCCCATGATTTTCCAAAGTCTATTACACACGCGCGAAGCATATCTTCTAGCGTTTGGATGGTTTGCTCGCTTTGACCATCCGTTTGTGGGTGGTAGGCAGTGCTTATGTCAAGTTGTGTTCCCATAGCTTTCTGAAGCGATTGACTAAAGCGTGATGTAAATCTACTATCTCTATCTGAGATGATAGATACGGGTACTCCGTGGAGTCTAACGATTTCCTTGAGTCTTTTATTGGTAGGAAATGGGCGGATTTCGTTAGTCTATCAACTATTACCCAGATCGTGTCCAAACCATCCGTCGACTTGGCTAGTTTGGTCACAAAATCCATGGTAATCCTTTCGCATTTCCACTCTGGAATTACTGGTTGCTGTAGTAATCCCGAGGGCTTCTGATATTCCACCTTTACTTTAGCACAAGTAAGGCATTTGCTAACGTAAGTGGAAATCTCTGCCTTCATATTAGGCCACCAATAATGTTGCTTAATATCCAAGTACATTTTGTCTGAACCTGGATGGATGGAGTATCGCGTCTTGTGGGCTTCATTCATGACTACCTCTCTGAATCCGCCAAGATTAGGGACCCAAATGCGGTTCATGAAATAATATGCCCCGTCCTCTTTCACTTCAAGATTCTTTTCCATTCCACGTAACGCTTCGCTTGTTCTGTTTTCCACCTTCATGGCATCTGACTGGGCTGTTCTGATTTGTGAGGTCAGGTGGGATTGGATGGTTATCGAGAGAGTTTTCACACGATGATTTGAGTATTCCTTTCGACTCAAGGCATCAACTACCACATTAGCCTTGACTGGGTGGTACTTGATTTCGTACTCGTAGTCGTTTAGCAGTTCGACCCATCTTCGTTGCCTCATGTTTAGCTCTTTTTGATTCAAGATGTGTTGGAGACTCTTGTGGTCGGTGAAGATGGTGCACTTAGTACCGTAAAGGTAGTGCCTCCAAATCTTCAGGGCGAAGACCACTGCTCCCAGTTCCAGATCATGAGTGGTGTAATTCACCTCATGCGTCTTTAGTTGCCCGGACGCGTAACCTATCACCTTTCCACGCTGCATGAGTATACAGCCTAAGCCCTGATTTGACGCATCACAGTAGACTATAAAGTCTTCCGTTCCTTTGGGTAGTGATAGTACCGACGCACTGTAGAGTGCTTGCTTCAGAGATCGAAATGCAGCTTCCTGCTTGTCCGTCCGTACGAAGGGTACGCCCTTTTGTGTAAGCATGGTAAGCGGTTTGGCCATCTTAGAGAAGTTCTGGATGAATCTCCTATAATAGGCTGTGAGACCCAGATATTTGCGAATTTTCGTGGGTGTTATTGGAATTGCCCATCCCTGGATGGCTTGTATTTTAGAAGGATCCACATGAATTCCTTCTTGGCTAACAACATGCCCCAAAAAGTTCATGCTTCGGAGCCAGAACTCACACTTAGAGAGTTTCGCGTATAGCTTTTCGGTTCGTAGTGTTTCCAGGATTTGTTGAAGATGTTGGCCGTGTTCTTCTTCGTTTTGGGAATAGACGAGGATATCATCGATGAAAATAATAACAAAGTTATCATGGAATGATCGGCAAATTCGATTCATTAAGTCCATGAATGCGGCAGGAGCATTCGTTAGACCGAAGGGCATTACAACAAATTCATAATGTCCGTAACGAGTTCGGAAGGTGGTTTTTGGAATATCCTCCTCCTGGACCTTGAGTTGGTGGCATCCAGATTGCAGATCTATCTTTGAGAAGTGACTATCTCCTTGGAGCTGTTCAAATAGGTCGTCGATTCGTGGAAGTGGATAACGGTTTTTGATGGTAAGCTTATTAAGTTCTCTGTAGTCGATACACATCCTGAAGGTACCGTCTTTCTTCTTAACAAAGAGAACCGGATATCCCCAAGGTGAGAAACTGGGTCGGACGAATCCTTTATCATAAAGCTCACTGAGTTGATTGGACAGCTCTTGCATCTCCGCAGGAGCCAATATGTAGGGAGATTTGGCGATGGGAGTAGCTCCTGACACAAGGTCAATTCGAAAGTCGACTTGTCTTTCAGGGGGTATCCCTGGAAGATCATCAGGGAAGATATCTCGGAACTCACAAGCTACTGGAATGTCTTGAATGTTGACCTCTTTCTTGGATTTGTCTACTATATGATCCAGGAACGTCAAGTCCTTCTTTCGTAGGCACTTTTGTGCTTTAATGCACGAGATAAGGCGAAGGTTCGTGCTGGGTTTGTCCCCGTATATAATTAGGGTTTCGTGATTTGGAAGGTGAAGGTGAACGAACTTCTTGTGACACATAATTTCAGCATGGTGGGGGCTTAACCAATCCATGCCGATAATCACATCAAAACTCCTAATGGAAATAGGCATTAAGTTTATTTGAAAGATGTGATGATTTAAGGCTAGCGTACATCTGATATAGATTTCCCCAGTGGATTCTGTCTTCCCATTAGCCATTTCCACCGTGAAGGTTTCATTAAGCTTCTGGGGTTATTGTCTTAACAAGTGTTTGAATTTATTGCTCACAAAACTTCGTTCTGCTCCGGTATCAAATAGGATGCATGCATAAGTGTGGTTTAAGAGAAACGTACCAGTAACAACAGCGGGATACTGAACTGCTTCTCCCTGACCCATAGCTAGCATCCTTCCTGATCCTCCGTTTCCGAGGTTGTTGGTGTTGGGGCAGTTTCAAAGGATATGCCCGATCCTTCCACATCCATACCAAGTGGGGCTTGATCCTGTGTTATTGCCGTTGTTGTTGTTGTTGTTGTTGTTGTTGTTGCGGTTATTGTTGTTGTTGTTTCCTTGTGGTTGGTTCTGGGCAGGGTAGGTTCAACAGTACCTTGTTGTGTGACCCTTTTGATTGCAACTAGTGCAATGCATTTCTCTGCATTCTCCATTATGGTGGAGACCGCACTTGTTGCACTTTGGAAGAGTTCCCGAATACTGCCTAGGAGCACTTGGATTAGCTGAGGCTGGAGCATGTGGTGTGGGTGGATCTTGGGTGGTTGCAGCGTTGACTGTCACTATTTGTTGCTTCTTGGACGATTCCGAGCCTTGACGTCCCTTCCTCTTGTTGTTCTGTCCTTTCTTGTTGTCACTCTCTTTCTTTCCTTCAATTTCTGCTGGCTTCTCGCCCTTCTTGTTGTTGTGGTCGTACAGTTTCTTGGCCAATCTCTTGGCATTGTCGAAAGTTTCAGGTTTTGCAGCGATCACATTTCCTTGAATTGGGGAGGTCAATCCCCAGCTGAATCGTTCGATTTTCTTTCCTTCAGACTTAATCATGCCAGGGAACAGTAATGACAACTCGCTAAACCTTGATATGTATGCATCTATATCAGAGTTTCGGATGGTGAGATCCCACAGCTCTTGCTCCATTTTCTGGATTTCGCCACAAGGGCAGTACTCAACCATCAGCATTTCTTTCAGCTCCGTCCATGGCATAGCGTTGGCTACAGGGAGAGTCATGGCCCCTATATGTCCATTCCACCATGTGAGAGCCTGGTCGACAAACGTGCACGTGGCAAACTTCACTTTCACCTCCTCGGGGCATTCACATATTTCGAACACCGATTCCACCTTCTCAATCCATCTTTTCAGGGTTATCACTCCACCCGTGCCATTAAAGGTTCGCGGCTTGGCATTGGTGAAATCTTTGTAGGAGCATGTTTTGGTAGGTCCTTGATTGATCCCGTTGTTCGAACTTCCAGCCCTTTGTCAGTTGACTCCTTCATTGTTCCCTTGGTGAATCTGTGCCATTACTGCGGTGACCGTAGCAGACACAGCTGCTTGGAATGAAGCTGAGTCGACTTCTGGTGGGGTTGGCCCAGGTTTACCGCGAGTTGGTCGTTGAGGCATCTTTCTGTCATGGAACGGAAAGATGTTGAGTTCCTATGGTTTTGTGAGATTGTGATCCTATAAACTAGGTGTGTGGCACGAACTTAAGCAATTTCACAAATTAGCATACAATCATGGATATATAACACATAGCATATTACAACATCATAGTAGAACACATAAAATTTTCCATTAATATTATCCGCGTTTTGATACATGAAAACTTTGCTCGAAAGAGCATACATAAGTGGTGTAAGTTTGGCAGCATAACGACTCTATGAGTAGTGTAATCACTTAAACATAGAGTCGATGGTACATAGCATAGATCCTAGTAACATAATTTTAAAGACGGATACAACTAGTCCTAGTCATGGCGGGATGCGCCAGGGGGTGGTGCTGAGGAAGTGGATGCTCCCTAAAGACGAGCCACCTGTCGTTCCGCATCTCGGAGTCGAGCCTCTCACCTCGCCTGCCTCATGTGGAACTCTTAGATAACCTCTTGCACGCTCGACCCTAGTCCGCATCTGGTGCATCTGATCGGTGGTTCTCTGAGTTAGGTCTCCAGTGTTCCGTAATCGTCTCACCATAACCGGAAGAGCACGATCGGCCGGTCCTCCTTCCCTCAGGTCATAGAACTCGCGTGACATGCCAAATGGGGGTTGTTTTCCCTACTATCTGCTCCACCTCCAAAGGTCGATACCTCAGGGGGTTGTAGGACCAGTGGGGCCTACCCGATAAGCGGGCACCCTAACCGGATAAGGGGGGTTGATGACTTCGGACTCTGCATCCGAATCACCATCTTTGTCTTCGTTGGGTTCCTCCTCGAGACCTCCTTTTGCTTCCTCTTCTTCCTGGTGCACTACTGGCTCGGCAGGTCCGACTTCGGCTTCCGCCTCAGGTTCCCTTCGGATTCCTCCTCGGGGTCTTCCTCGAGTTCCTCTTCAGACTCCTCCTCGGGGTCCACTTCAGGTTCCTCTTCGGATTCTTCCAACCATCCGTTATTCCCATGATTAGGGAAATAAGGATCTCCGGGGTGATGGAAACCAGCTATGCTATCTGTGAGGGTGTATAAACATGCTAGTATTATTCCTAAGATGTTTTAATTATTGTATAGATTGAGTTGATGTTCTCTTTTTGGTGATAAAGGGGTATGTTTTTAGGTTTTCCTACCATCACGATTTCATCGGGACACGTGATAGTTGTACCTCGGAGGAAATGTAGTTGATCTGGCTGCATCCTCTCCTTGATACAATTATGAATAGTCCCGGCTTAACCGAGATGCTAGCATTATCTTGTTTGGTTTGGTATTATGTTCTATGTTCAAGATAATTAAATTGGAAGCTTATTGGTCCATTAGGTCCAATAAGGAAATCCTAGTCCAAAATGGACTTAAACCGGGATTTTTAGGGCTTCCAAACTCTTGTTGACTATTTGATGTGCTCTTACAAAGCGTTTGATGGATGTTTTGTTGTTATTGAATAAGCATCATACATGCTTTGACATTGTTGGTTCACATTTGTTATCGTTGTTAAATGTTTACAAGGCATCAAAATTTCCTAGTTGTGAGAAAGTGCGAGTCCTGTGATTCCGGTTGTATAAGCATCTACTACCTTTCACACCTAATCATACTTGTTCCAAGTATTTTCTCGCAGTCCCAAATTTCTTATTTCCTAAAATCACAAAACGATTTAACACATACGAATGTGTCCAAATAATCATAAAAATTTCCCTAGACTCTACTAGGACTTCTTCTTTGGGTATCGTCAATCATCAATTCTGCTTCAACTTGGTTGGTGGTGGAAACGCCATACGGTGGGATAACTTCATGGATTATACCAAAAGTTCTTTCTTTCAGCTAATTGAAAGTGTACTTCTCCCATACTAGACATATTATTTACTAGACACATTCTAAAGGCAAGATACCTTTCTTACAATATCTTTCGATAAGTGTCATTCATATCGCAAGCCTCCTCGTTTCCTTCGTTTACTAAATTCGCTCTGAGTCTTCACCACGATGTTATGTTCTTGGGAGCATGCGTTCAGCATATCAGGATAAGAATATAGATAGAGAAGCTTTAGATGTGTAATCCTCCTTATTACCCCGAAAAGTTACATATCGTTCTGATATCGTAATTAAACGTTTAGAAATCTGAGCACATAAAATTTTCAGATCCGGTCGGCAATAGGCCATAGAACCGATCAAACGATAACATCATAAAGAATATAAGGCATTCTATAGCACAAATCATTTAGCACATAAAAGCAATTCACACATCTTCCCTAAATAAGTTAGTGCTCATGTCTATTCAGGAATACTTCCTAAATATAGCAGACACTCATCTCACAATCATCGCTTAACATTCTAAGTTTATGTCTAGAAATTTCCTAAAATTTGTAGTTCGCTTAAAATAATGCTCGGATAAAAACTGTGATCTCCCCAAATTCACGGTCATTTTTTATGCTTATTTGAAAATCAGAGTATTCATTTTAAAGAATAATATAGCGGAATTTGTTCCCAGAAAAAATATGATAAATATATTATCAAAACATTTCCGAAGAAATGATTTTGTTTATATAAAAACTTTGGGATGTCATTGTCAATAAAGAAACATAAGCATGAAAAGACCTTACATGAATTTACACTAGTGATTTACATCTCCTTTAATCTCAGTGTAATGTGTCTTTGTATCGATACCTGTGATTCAAATAAACTGATTGGGTCAGGTTGGTAAACCTGGTGAGTACATTGGGCTTTCAACCCACAATAATAAAGTTATTATGTTTCATTGTCAATCAATTAACCCAATTACCCATCCTCATTATCTTCTTTATTCTTTGGTATCTTCCCTAAGAATCATCTATTCCTAAATATTTATTCCTAAGGATTGTCCTAGGGAATAGGCACGAATTCCATCATTGCCAAGGTTTATTTAATAGGAACTAACTCCATAGTTGCCGATGTTATCTGTTAGGCACTAAGTTCATAGCTGACAGGGTTTATCTCCTTTATTGACATTATTATTTTATGGAGTCCAACCACAATACATGTCGATGGGCTTTTAGCGTACATCTGGCAAACACATCGTTCACAACACCTATAGGCTGCAAGCCTGCTAGTGTTCCACTAAACTGTCTAGAATAGTCTGTGGTCGTCATTTATACTCTGCTAGATGACTGGGTCATCGCTTCTCATCATCTTTCACCTCTTATCATCTATATCATCTATCATCTCTCATCATTCATCTCATCTTCCATCTCTCATCTCATCTCATCTTTCATTTACCCGTCTTTATGTAACAACGTAAATCTTCAAAACAATTTTTCATTTTTAAAACATTCATTCACTCATAAAATAATGTCAAAACAGATTGTATCAAATGTTATCATCACAAAACATCTCCCCATAATCTCAAACATAAACTCCAATGCGTGTGTGTATGACTCATGTCGGCGCCTTCCCGCGCTCATCACTAGTACCTGAAACACATAACACAACAATTGTAAGCATAAATGCTTAGTGAGTTCCCCAAAATACCGCATACAACATATACGCCACTCGAGGCCATAATACGACCTTCCGGTCGATGTGTCTCAGCGGGACCCTCCACTCCCGTAACTCGTTGGACCCTCCGGTCCGGTCATAGCTCCTTGGGCCCTCCGACCCGGTTTGTATCGTTGGACCCTTCGGTCCGGTCTATAACATCATATAACATACATATAACACATAACACATAATCTCATTCATAACACATAAGACCCTCTTGTCTACATAATATACCGCTCTAGGTAACGTATGGTGAAAAGACTCACCTCGATGTCTCGGTAAGTATCTGACTCGGTAGAAACATGATCTAGCCTCCGCCTAATCACATAAAGTAAATACTCTCATAAATACAACTGTACTCAACCCTAAAAGTCAACAAGGTCAATGGTCAAACTTTGACCCGACTCGTCGAGTGCACTAGGGCGACTCGGCGAGTCTACACGTGTCCACTGACTCTCTTAGTCCCTCTCTTGGCACGTCGAGTACTTCCCTTGACTCGGCGAGTTCCACCTGACATGAATCGCGGGGTCACCCCGACTGAACTCGCTGAGTCTGAAGAATAACTCGGCGAGTTCCAACTTGAACTCAGACCCCCCGACTCTCCCTGACTCACCGAGTTATTCCCAAACTCGGCAAGTCCACTCACTGAGTGATTAACGGGCAACCTTCATACTACTCGCCAAGTCTGTTCTTCAGACTTGGCGAGTTCATGCCATGCACAAACTCTATACAACTCCTGAGGTCAGATCTGTTTGATAAAATCATAGATCTGGCCTCCCCAAGCATGATAATCACGTAAAGTTCAGATCTTGGCACTCATATAACATCTAAATGGTCCAAAATGGTGATTTAGCCCCAAAACTGACATCCCAAGATCAAGGCTCCCAAAATGACTCATAAAGCTCCAAGGGTTAAGGCCTCTGGACCTCTTTGGGTCCAGATCCAGAACACAAACTCGAGAAGGGACCAAATGCTCTACTTAATCAACCTCTAAAAGGGTTAGAAACCCTAACCCTAAGAATCAACACCAAAACTGAAGAAGGTCCGAGAATAATACCTCAATACAATCTCTATGAGCTCAAAAATCACCAAAATCGCACCTCCTTCAACGTCGTTTTGCCTTGGTCACTTCCTTCTTGCAAAAACACCCACAAAAGGATCAAGAATGGCCTCTCCTTCCTCACAAACGCTCTACATCTCTTAGGGTTTCTCTCTGGGGGTTGGTGGCCGCAAATGACGGCCCTAAGGGCCTTTAAATAGGTCTCAAACTCTAGAAATTTGGGTTTCATTAAAAAGCATGGACTTGCCGAGTCCACTCGTGAACTCGCCGAGTCCAGCTGTGAACTCGCATATGAATCCGCGACCACACTCGGCGAGTTTAGACGTCAACTCGCCGAGTCTCCCCACAATACCCAAAAATAAAAGAACAAAATATAATACCTGGGAATCTGGATGTTACAATTCTCCCCCACTAGAATCATTCTTCGCCCTCGAAGTATTACTCTGCAAACAACTCTGGATGCTGCTCCCGCATCTCACACTCCCGTTTCGAAGTCAACTCTGACCCTTTCCGATGCTGCCACTGGACCTGCACCAGAGGCACTTCCTTGTTCCTCAAAACCTTGATCTTCCAATCCCTGATCGCCACCGGTCTCTCAGCATAATTCAGGATCGCATCCACCTGAATATCTTTTAATGGCATAACTGCCGACTCGTCGGCTATACACTTTCGCAACTGCGACACGTGGAAAGTGTCATGAATCTGACCCGACTCTGCTGCCAATTCCAAACGATAGGCTACCCGCCTACCCTCGCAATCACCCTGAAAGGACCAATATATCGAGGCCCCAACTTGCCCCTCTTCCTGAATCAGATCACTCCTTTCCAAGGAGAGACCTTCAGGAGAACGAAGTCGCCGACCTGAAACTCGAGCTTGGACCGGCGTCTGTCCGCATAACTC
Source organism: Lactuca sativa (assembly GCF_002870075.4). Taxonomy (NCBI): domain Eukaryota; kingdom Viridiplantae; phylum Streptophyta; class Magnoliopsida; order Asterales; family Asteraceae; genus Lactuca; species Lactuca sativa. The sequence continues at coordinate 220,872,412 of NC_056626.2, read as the reverse complement.
TTCTGACGACTCTGAGCGGTCAACAACCTTTGTCTGACCTGCTGGATCTGCTCTATCGTCTGAAGCACACAATCTAGGTGTTGCCCATCACACGCTGCCTTACTTCTCCTTAGCAAATAGGGGTTTGACACCTCCTCCCATACAACAACTCAAAGGGCGGCATGCCAATGCTAGAATGATGGCTGTTGTTATAAGAAAACTCCGCCAAGGGCAAATACGTGTCCCAACTCCCGCTGAAATCCAACACACATGCCCGGAGCATGTCCTCGAGCGTCTGAATTGTCCGCTCACTCTGCCCATCAGTCTGTGGGTGGTATGCGGTACTAAAATGCAGTTTCGTACCCAATTCCACATGAAACTTCTTCCAGAATTAGGAAGTGAAACGTACATATCGATCTGATACAATCGAGATCGGCACTCCATGCCGCGATACCACCTCTCTTACGTAGATCTTTGCCAACTTCTCCGCGGAAGAGCTCTCACTGATGGCCAGGAAGTGAGCACTCTTCGTCAACCTGTCCACAATCACCCAAATTGCATCGAGACCTCTCGCGTACCTTGGCAATTTGGTGATGAAATCCATGGTAATCTGTTCCCATTTCAACTCGGGAATCTCTAATGGCCGAAACTTACCATGAGGACGCTGGTGCTCGGCCTTCACCCTGCGACAGGTCAAGTATCTCTCTACAAACCATGAGAAATCCCTCTTCATACAGGGCCACCAACAATCCTTTTTTATGTCCAAATACATCTTAGTGGCCCCGGGATGGATCGAGAATTTCGATCGATGAGCCTCCTCCATCAAAATGGTACGCGTGCCGCCCACGGACGGTACTGAAATCCGACCCTAAAATGTCATAAGCCCCCGGCTATCGGTAAGTAATTCCGATACCAGCCCGACAACTCGCTCTCTCTTCTGGCTCTCTGGCTTCACAGCCTCAGCCTGGGCCCCACGAATAGCATCCAACACCGGGGTCATCACTGTCAATCTCAAACAAACATCTCGTATTGGAGTGCCCTCCGCCCTACGGCTCAATGCATCGGCTACCACATTAGCCTTGCCCGGGTGGTATAGGATCTCACAATCATAATCCTTGACCACGTCCAACCTCCTCCTCTGGCGCATATTCGGGTTGGGCTAATCCATCAAATACTTCAAGCTCTTGTGGTCCGTGTATATCGTACACCGAACCCCATACATATAATGTTGCCAGATATTGAGAGCGAACACTACCGCTCCCAGCTCCAAATCATGAGTGGGATATCTCGACTCATGAGGCTTAAGCTTCCTCGATGCATATGCAATCACATGCCCCCTTTGCGTAAGCAACGCTCCCAATCCGGATATCGATGCATCACAATATACCACAAAATCTTCCATCCCTTCCAGAAGGGCTAACACTGGGGCTTCGCATATCAAGATAGGGTACTAGAAAGGGATCATACGAAGGCTATGTTCTTTTTTTAGATCTAATTTCTGGCGAAGTGTCTCGAACGAGGTCTGCTGCTCCGGACCCCAAGAAAACGCAACACCCTTCCGGGTCAACTTGGTGAGTGGCACGACGATCTTGGAGAAATCCTTAATAAATCTCCGATAATAGCCGGCCAAACCCAGAAAACTCCTGATCTCGGTGGGTGATCTCCGCACCTCCCACCTCATGACCGCCTCAATCTTGGCCGGATCGACCAATATCCCATTCTAGTTAACGAGGTGCCCCATAAACTGAACCTCTCGTAGAAAGAACTCACATTTGGAAAACTTGTCATAAAGCCTCTCCGATCTCAGAACTCCGAGGATCTCCCTCAAATGCTCCTCATGCTGCTCTCTGGACCTCGAATACACCAATATGTCGTCGATGAACACGATCACTGAGCGATCCGACATCGGTCTGCACACCCTGTTCATGAGATCCATGAACACCGCCGGTGCGTTGGTGAGTCTGAAAGGCATCACCACGAACTCGTAATGCCCATAACGAGTTCGGAATGCTGTCTTCTGGACGTCCTCCTCCCGCAGCCTCACTTGATGGTAACCAGACCTCAAATCGATCTTGGAGAACCAAGATGCTCCCTGCAACTGATCGAACAAATCATCGATCCTCGACAATGGGTAACGGTTCTTGACCGTTACCTTATTCACCTCACGATAATCAATGCACATCTAGAGCGAACCATCCTTCTTCTTGACAAAAAGAATAGGCGCCCCCATGGCGAACTGCTCGGCCTGATAAACCCCTTCGCCAGCAGCTCCTGAAGCTGTGAGGATAACTCCTTCATCTCCGGAGGCGTAAGGCGATAAGGCGCCTTGGTGCCTCTCCGGAGGCACACCCGACAACTCCTCTTGTACACATCCGGAAACTCACGCACTATCGGGACCTCATCAACTGACTTCGGTCTCTCTGAATCAACCATCGCATCCATCACATATGCCACAAATCCCCTACTGCCCTGCTGTAGACTCTGTCTTGCTCTGGCGGTCGAGCAAAATGCTGACCCCGTACGTGTACCCTCGCCGTACACCGTAAGAACTCCCCCACTAGGGTCTCGAATCGTCACCAATTGACGCTCGCAATCTATCACAGCTCCATATTGGCTCAACCAATCCATACCCACTATAACACACACGTCCCCCATCGCGATCGGAACCAGATCTATCGGGAACTCCACACCGAAGATCTCAAGGACACATCCTCGAATCACATCTGAAGCATACACTGCTCGCTCATCAGCTATGGAAACTCACAGAGGCCGATCCAACACCTCTCGACGGATACTAATATGCTGCCTAAATGCTACGGAAACAAACGACCGACTCACACCCGAGTCAAATAATACCAACACAGGCACATAACTCACAAGAAAAGTACCTACGCATATCATCATATAAGGAAAAAACTCAACTCAAATAAAAGATGAAAAGAGAATACATACCAGCCACAACATCGGGCGCCGCGCGGACCTCCTCCGCGGTTAACTGAAATGCTCTCCCACGAGCCTTCGGGGACTCGGCCTTCACCGACCGAACCTCGGTAGCCCAAGAAGCAGGCGCATATCCCTGCGCTGATCCCTGAAGAAGTTGTGGGCACTCGGCCTTCCGATGGCCGGTCTGGTTGCAATGAAAGCAAACCGAAAATCCCTTGGGGCAATCCCTCGCGATATGCCACTCCTTCCCACACTTGTAACACACCCCAACCCTGCATGACCCCTCGTGACTCTTACCGTACTTCCCACAAGTGCGGCCCTTCGCGCCCGCAGATCTTGAATCAGCGGGTCTAGCTCGCTTGCTGTTGGCTGAGACTGAGCCGGCCGCCGATCCACCCTCTGTGACTCGGCCTCCTCCCTGGCCTGAGTCTCCAACTCAATCTCCCTCTTTTGGGCATTTGCCTAGAGCTCAGCAAATGTCCGGTAAGTCGAGTTCGCCATGAACTCCCGAATATCTCTCCTCAGCACACTCAGATAACAGCTCATACGAGCCTGCTCAGAAGACACATGCTCAGGGCAAAACATCGCCCTCTCATGAAACTTCCTGGTGATCACTGCCACAGAATCAATACCTTGCTTGAGGGTCAAGAACTCCTGAATCAACTGTTCCCTCTCCACTGGGGGAACATACTCCTCTCTGAACATAGCGGTGAACCTTTCCCAGGTCACCTCGGAAATCTCAGCCAAAGTGAAGTTCGCCGTCACGAACTTCCACCAATCCTTCGCTCCCAGGCGGAGCTGGTTCAAGGCGAACCGAACCCTCAAGTGCTCTGGACAAGAACACATATAGAAACATCCTTGATGTCAGAGATCCACCTCATAGCGGAAATCGGGTCCTGCGTCCCGTCGAACTCTGGTGGCTTCGTGTTGCTGAATTCCCGGAACAACAACGAGTCACCTTCTTGAGGTTTGGCAGCAGCAATAGCAGCAGTAGCTGCAGCTGCAACAGCCTCAGTCAGCGCAGCGTACCGCTCATCAAAAGTCTCAATCAACATGGTGTTGATGTCCCCAGCCATCTCAGGAATCTCATCCCGGATGGCAGCAGCCACCTCCTCATGAATCAATCGACGGATCTCCTCATCGCTGACACCACTGCTCTCAGGTGTGTGTCGAGTCCCAACCATGATGCCTCTGAAATACAACAAAAATTATCAGAGGCTCGATTGAGCATACACATACTCGATGACGCAACCCTACTTGTCCTCCATTGTCCAAAAGATTCTTACTTGGAATGCCCACTGATCCAGTGTCTTCAGTAGTACGGGCCCAATACTACTGACCACACCGCATCAGCATTCACTCCAAGTCCTCCTCCTTGGATCTTGGATTACAAGTACTCTATTCTCATGAGCTCCTAACTGCTATCTACTCGCTCTCAAAGCATCTCAACAGCAGAAATCTCCTAGGCTAAGGCATCACAAATCAGGCCACTCTAGTCCTAATATGTATACCTAGCCTACTCTAGCATGCATAATGTAACATAACATATCTCATAACACATAATGTAAGGGTACTTTTGGGGATTCACCGTTCGGGCGCTGGCTGATCGTACACACGGCTCTGCTCTGTTTGTCTCAAAACTCTTTTTACTCTTTTCAAAAATTTTACTTCATTATCAAGATTTTCCTCAAATCCTCAGTTTGAGTTCAGATACGCCCGAAGATGCATCCGAATCCCTCAAACCAAGGATCTGATACCAACTTGTAACAACGTAAATTTTCAAAACAATTTTACATTTTTAAAACATTCATTCACTCATAAAATAATGTCAAAGCACATTGTATCAAATGTTATCATCATAAAACATCTCCCCAGAATCTCAAACATAAACTCCAATGCGTGTGTGTACGAATCATGCCAGCGCCTTCCCGCGCTCATCACTAGTACCTGAAACACATAACACAACAACTGTAAGCATAAATGATTAGTGAGTTCCCCAAAATACCGCATACAACATATACGCCACTCGAGGCTATAATACGACCTTTCGGTCGATGTGCCTCAGCGGGACCCTCCAGTCCCGTAACTCGTTGGACCCTTCGGTCCAGTCATAGCTTGTTGGGCCCTCCGGCCCGGTCTGTATCGTTGGACCCTTTGGTCCGGTCAATAACATCATATAACATCATATAACATACATATAACACATAGCACATAATCTCATTCATAACACATAAGACCCTCTGGTCTACATAATATACCACTATAGGTAACGTATGGTGAGAAGAGTCACCTCGATGTCTCGGTAAGTATCTGTCTTGGTAGAAATGTGTTCTAGCCTCCGCCTAATCATATAAAGTAAATACTCTCATAAATACAACTGTACTCAACCCTAAAAGTCAATAAAGTCAATGGTCAAACTTTGACCCGAATTGTCGAGTGCACTAGGGCGACTCGGCGAGTCTACACGTGTCCACTGACTCTCTTTGTCCCTCTCTTGGCATGCCGAGTACTTCCCCTGACTCAACGAGTTCCACATGGCATGAATCGTGGGGCCACACCGACTCAACTCGCCGAGTCTCAAGAACAACTCGACGAGTTCTAACTTGAACTAAGACCCCCCCCCCCCCCCGATTCTCCCTGACTCACCGAGTTATTCCCCAACTTGGCAAGTCCACTCACTGAGTGATTAACGGGCAACCTTCATACTACTCGGCCAGTCTGTTCTTCGGACTCGGCGAGTTCATGCCATGCATAAACTCTATACAACTCCTGAGGTCATATCTGTTCCATACAATCATAGATCTGGCCTCCCCAAGCATGATAATCATGTAAAGTTCGGACCTTGGCACTCATATAACATCTAAATGGTCCAAAATGGTGATTTATCCCCAAAAATGACTTCCCAAGCTCAAGGCTCCCAAAAGGACTCATAAAGCTCCAAGGGTTAAGGCCTATGGACCTCTTTGGGTCTAGATCCAGAACACAAACTCGAGAAGGGACCAAATGCTCTACTTAATCAACCTCTAAAAGGGTTAGAAACCCTAACCCTAAGAATCAACACCAAAACTGAAGAAGGTCCGAGAATAATACCTTAATACAATCTCTATGAGCTCAAAAACTACCAAAATCGCACCTCCTTCATCCTCCTCTTGCCTTGGTCACTTCCTTCTTGCAGAAACACCCACAAAAGGATCAAGAATGGCCTCTCCTTCCTCACAAACGCTCTAGATCTCTTAGGGTTTCTCTCTAGGGGTTGGTGGCCGCAAATGACGGCCTTAATGGCCTTTAAATAGGTCTCAAACCCTGGAAATTAGGGTTTCATTAAACAGCGTGGACTCGCCGAGTCCACTCGTGAACTCGCCGAGTCCAGCTATGAACTCGCATACGAATCCGCGACCATACTCGGCGAGTTTAGACGCCAACTCACCGAGTCTCCCCACAATACCCAAAAATAAAAGAACAAAATATAATACCTGGGAATCCGGATGTTACACTTTACCCATCATAATTATAGGTATAAAATATGTATACAATTTAAATCGAATAAAACATGTATATTTTGTTCATCCAACATAGATATCAAGAACACATATAATATGCACACATAACATGTAATTTATATCAAATACTTTGTATCTATGTGGAAGATGAAAGTAACCATGCACTCACTTGTTAAAGTGATGACTCGAAATTCGGACACGCTTCGCTTCTAACAATCGTTTCTTCCTTTGATGAAGCCTAGCATTATTATTGCTAAGTTTTAGTCTAAAATTTATTGTGACTAATTAACTCAATGTCTACGCGCGATATTTTTTTTATAAGTGTTAAACAATACTTTTCAATCACTATGTATAGATAGGGCCACACATGAAACACCGGAGGGCAAGACCATTTTGGCATTATAACACTTCTGAATTCTAACAACTCTATGTGACCCTTCAAAACAGATTCCTCATACCGCGAGTAGTTAAAAGATATTATAATAACACTTTGTAGATTATATTTTATAATATATATTGTTTAGAAGTTCATAATAACGATATTAAAGTTAAACATAAGATATACTTAAAGTAGGGTAAGCATAATTTACGTAAATGAGGGCTTGGCTAGTGTGACAACTATCAACCAAAGTCAAAAAGTCAACCATGTCAACTCGACTAGTGTTAGGGTTTTAGGTTAAACACTATGTTTCCTAATGTTCCTAATGTACAACTTACAAGGATTGAAGTAAATAATATTTGTAACATAAATGTAATGGAGTCCGTAGACCTAACACTACGTGGCAAATTCATAACGAAGGCTACATACACAACTTTTTGGTCAATTCGTGACCAAATATGAGATATTCTATATTCGTCTAAACACCAATACTTAACGAAAACAACTTAGAAATTAATCTAACTAGTAATGTAACTTATTGTTATTTTGATAATAATGATTGTTATTATAAATTAAATTTTTATAATTCAAACTGAATATTTTATACATCTTTTAAGCCCTATTTTCTTTATAAAAAAACCCACCATTTGATAAAAATGCTAGATTTTTATAACAGGTTGAGTTTTGTTCTTTTATAAAAAGGCTAGTAATTAAGGAGTACTTCCATCTTAATGAGACAACTACCACCCTAAACTAGCACCACGTTTATGTCCTATCTATGTCCCCCTTCACCACCCCACCCATACCACCCTACCCACCCCACCCCACCTCTTTTCCCTCTCTTATTATTAGTTTCGGCTGAGAACACCTCAAACACCACCATTTTGATTTTCTTTCACTCTTCTTCTCCAAGTTAAGCTCCAATCTTCAAGCCCGAAGTTCTCCCAAGTGTTCTTGAGGTTTTGGTAAGTCCTTTTTTCATCTACTAGTGATTCTACACATGCCTATGCTAATTTCAATCCATCCTAACACATTTCATGTGTTACTATTCATAGAATCTTCAAATCTTCAAAGTGTTCTTAAAGTGTTCTTGACTTGAACCTTTCCATCACCACCCTTTCTTTCTTTAAGAAAAACATCCAAAGGTGAGTTCATACCCCCATGTTTTTGATATGTTTTTGTTTTTAGGGGGAGAAGACAATTAAAATACTAGTAAACAACTATAATATAAAAGTTATTATAAATATTTGCTTATATGTCATATAAAAGTGCTAAACACTTGAAATGATGTTATTATCAAGCTTTATGAACTTTTATGTGCAAAAGATAGTTTAAAATACAAACAATATGAAAAACAAGTATCAACATGCTTGATGTTCCTTCAAAAAGTCATAAACTCAAAACCATAAAAACTAGGGTTATTATGAACACAATATGGATAATCTTGCAAAAATGGTTATAACCAACTTAGTACATCATTTTTGTGAGAGCTAAACTAAAATATACTAATTTGGATATATATTTTGAAACTAGTCAAAATATCAAAGTTTAGTTTTACAAAAAGAAAGCGCATAAAATCTATCATATTATGTAAAAAAATGGGTTTTCTAGCAAAAATGGTCATAACTAGGTTATGACACTATTTTTGCGGGTTTTGACCAAAAATATATTGTTTGAAACACATAAAGTTAACTTGACCTAAAAATCACAAACCGGTAAAAATAAGTTTTACATAACTCTATTTTCAGTATTTGTCGTTTGTGACATTAAAAGTCAAAAATTAGAAAAATTGACATTTTCATACTAAAAACCCACTTACTTGTGCTAGATATAAAATACTTGTTATTTATGGATACCTAAGTATACTAAACCCTATATATGTCTGTATATGTATATATGAGATCGAAAACCAATTTCTATAATAAACTACATAAGTATAGTTTATGAATCTTTAACACTTTGTAACATGTTGAGCAAAGTGTATAATTATATAAAATAAATATATAATTATGTCATAATATTTTATTATCATGGAATTGTGATAATTAAACATACAAAGGTTTTCATTTCAAGCAAATGTAAACTCGTTGGATCAATTTTTGTGAGACAAAGTCTTTACCATACCAAATCGGGGTACCTGCAAAAGTCCTGTTTTATAAACAGGGTCTCCCGTAAGAGAGCGTGGTACTTGTGTATAGATCTATACGGGACTGACGATCCCGCACCCAAATTTCTAGGTACAGTTGGACCGGAAGGTCTTGGGTGACAAATGTAATAACACTTCGACATCTGAAAAACATTGCGACAGGCCATCTAAGTCATAGCATGATTATAAAAAATCACATGGGGAAACAAAAATACATTTAGTTTACAAGGAAAACGTTCATTCAAATGGTTTTATATAAATTTAAACCACATATCACTTATATTTATGATGGTTGTGTTTCTTTGGACACTATTAGGCATTATGTTATGATACAATACATGAAAGTCATCCACCCCGGACGTTTCCGCCAGCCTGGTCTGGAGGTGTGACAGCTAGGAGTCGGGCTCTGCGAGGGCAGAACTTCCAAGCCAAAAGCTCTTCTTCTTGAAGCTTTCTGGCGCTTTAGGACTCGCCTATAACACTTAAGAAGTGCTAGGGAAGAGGAGGGATAGGTTTGGAGTATTGAGAGAGAAAGAAGGGTTGAGGTGTGATGAAAATGGATGATTTGCGCCTCTATTTATAGGCTGTCTGGTGGTGATTCACGTCGTGAACCTTAAATCACGTCGTGACCTTGCGTAGTGTGACATCCCCAAATTCATAGCCAAAAAAGATTGATTTGTTTATGCCTTATTTGAAAATAAGAGTATCCTTTTAAAGAAAAGTGCTGTAGAATTTGTTACCAGAAAAACATGATAAATACATATTATCAAAGCATTTCCGAATAAATGTATTTTGCTCATATTAAACTTTGGGATGTCATCGTCAATATTGAAAAATAAACATAAAAAGACCTTACATTTATTTACACTAGTGAGTATATAGGGTTTTCAACCACAATAATATAATTATTATTTTTAATATCAAACAATTAACCCAATTAACCATCCCCATTATCTTTATTTAATCTTCCCTAAAGATTTACCCTAAGGGTCATCTCTTATATCGTATTACCTCTCATCTCCTTACATCGCATTTACTTATATGTTTGTTGCTAAGGACTTTTCCTAAGGAGCATCTCCTAGATCGCATAGACAATACTGATTCGGGGATTACTCCCTCAATACGTGTCCAGTAAGGGTTAAGGTATCATCGCATGAATACATAGTTACAACATTGCCTGAACTTGTAATTCATAGTAAGGGTTAGAGTATCATCGCATGAATACGTAGTTACAACATCGCCTGAACTCGTAATTCATCACCTACAGAGAATGAGCCTGCTGGTGTTTCCACATGACTGTCTAGAATAGTATGTGGTCGCCATCTATACTCTGGTAGATGACTACATCGCCACATCATCGGTCAAGGTTATGGTATCTCCACTCATCTCACATCACCTATTTATCATCACCTAATTATCATCGCATTTCTTGTTGGGTTTTGAGCATTCTAACACTCCTAAGTGTACATGCAATCCTAAATACATTGCATCTATGTTTTCTCTAACATACATGCAAATATGAACTTTCCAAGGTATTAATCCTAACTAGCATAATAACATTGATTCGTATGAATATTTCGAGTTAGAATTACATACCTCTTTGATGTAGAATCTCTTCATGAAGCTTGAGTGCCTAGTGCCCCAAGTAGGACACCTCAAATGGTTCACACAACACCAAATACACTTAGAATAACTTGAGAGAACATACACACTTCATGAAATCGTCTATCCCTTTCTATCACTCATAGTGGTCGATTTCTTGAGCCATGGGATTCTTTTATATGGTGGCTATTAGGGTTACACCATGTAACTCATAACTTGTCACACCCCAAAACCAAGAACGGCGGAAACGTTTTGGGGCGCAGGACGTCATGTAAAGTATCACAACACAGTATAGATCTATACGCAAAATCACGCTCTCCCTCCAAGAGACTATGGCTACAACTCGGGCCATGACATTTAAGGCATGCTCCGATACAGTGGATCACAATTCTGTCAATGTATATATGTATATGTAATGTATTGTTACTCGTTCTAGTATCGTTGTATATGTTCTCTTTCTAGTATAGTTGTATATGTTCTCTTTCTAGTATAGTTGTATATATTCTTCCTCTAGTATAGTTGTGTATGTTCTTCCGCTAGTATAGTTGTATATGTTCTCTTTCTAGTATAGTTGTATATGTTCTCTTTCTAGTATAGTTGTATATGTTCTTCCTCTAGTATAGTTGTATATGTTCTCATAGTAATGTAATGTATATTTTCTCATAGTAATAAGTATTGACTTGTGAATGAACTAACTCATTGATCTAGCAATAGTATAAGTATCATCCAGTGCTACCCCGATGGTAGCTTACTAATGATGTAATTAGTTCGCATGAAAATGGAAGCACTTTTATGTCTATATATGTACACATGATATATAATCAATATTGAAACGACCTTCGGACGACTACCCGATATCCCACCAGACCACATCCAAATCGAGGAAAAGGAAACAAGGCAAACGACCTTCCTAAGCCTTTTAAACATTGCTTATATAACTATACATATACGGGCATGTAATTTATAATAAGTGTAACAAGTTTAAGTAAAAGTATTTGATACATAAAAGAGTTTGTAACGCAGTTTGAAGTAAAACAATTTGATAAACAGTTTGAACAGTAATAAAATCATTGGTTTTGTAGTTATTAATCACATGTGATTGATGTAATAACTATAAGTATTCAACTTGTATTCCGCCCATAAAAGCATTTAAAACATTCAAACGTATTTCAAAGGTTAATTAAAGGGGTATGAACTCACTTGTGGTGAGTGGGTTGGATTGAAGTGTCAGGTACGGTGCTAGGTGACAATTGAAGACTTGTACACACGCATGAGCCTAGTTAACATATAATGAACATATATATATATATATATATATATATATATATATATATATATATATATATAAAACTAATTAGCCAAATTATAACTAATACAATAAGTTGGGACACTCTAGAACATGAAAACACTTTGTTTCAAGTGTTAAAGATCACAAGGATTGCATCCAAGTGTTAGCAAAGCAAAGCTAGGGTGTTTAGGGTTCAAGGGTAAACTCCTTTGGAGTTTACGGTTTTGTTGGTCATGACTCAAATAGTTTACGTCAATAAACTCTAGAGTTTACGGTCGTAAACTCTAGTCCTAATGACTAGGTGTTGCTTTGTGGTTTAGCAAGCCTTTTGAAGCAATTCTACTAAGTGGTTTGGCCTTCGGAAGGGACTAGGGCAACAAAAGACCTCCTTTGAGGAGTTTACGGCCTCATGGCATTTTCCTTTGGGTTTCATACCGTAAACCCTTATGGAGAAGGGTAAGGCCATGTTTTCAAGTCCCTAACACAATTAGGTAAGTGTATGTGCTAGTTTCTAAGCCTAAGGGAGGAAAATGTCCAACTTAAACCCACTTTAGGGTGTTTACGGTTTTGGGAGATCCCCAAACCGTAAACACCTATGATTGTTGGTTTTTGATGTTTTTCAAGGTTTAAACACAATAAGGAAAGGTTTAAACATGACAAGGATGGCTTATACATCAACTAGGACTTAGATTTGAGGCTTGGACACAGTTTGGTGTCATTTATGGTGTTTACGGTCCAAGCATCTCCTTGGACCATGAACACCTATATCCTTATGTTCTTGACAAATTTTGTTGATGTTTAATTGTAATACTAGCTTAATAACAATCAAGGATGGAAGTACTTACTATTAGAAGGCTTGATTAGAGCTAAAAGGCCAAGAACACTTAGTGTGTGTTCTTAGTGTTCTCGGTGTTTTGGAAAATCTAGACAAAATACATAAATGATTGGATGAATAGATGCACAAACACTAGATTAAGTGTTTTACTAACTTGAAATGGTTAGAACACTTATAACTTTGAAGATTTGAAATTAAATCTTGGATGATACTTGAGAGAGTTTTTGGAGTTTACTCTTTTGACTTTTGGGGAGTAAACACAAATGACTAAATTTTTGGGGAGTAAACTCTTACATAGGTATGAGTTCACGGTTTTGGGTGATTTCTCAACCCAAAACATAAAAGTTTGGTCGGGTGTTTCTAATACACGAAGTGTTTGCGGTTTTTTTAAAATTCCAATCCCGAGACGGCACTTTCTTTGACTCGTTCGTTTAAAAATAATATTAAAATAATCAAACGAACTTTATATTTCTTAAAAATAAGAAATAATGACATTAATTTATGATATGAAGTGTTTGACTTTTAGGGTTTGACCGAATGGAAATTTCGGGTTGTCACATCATCCCCCTGTTAAGGGAATTTCGTCCCGAAATTAAAGTCTAAACAAATAAAGTAGTTACAAATAACTAAGCAAAGAGATGAGGGTATTTCAGTTTCATCTGATCCTCACGCTCCCAAGTGAATTCTGGTCCTTGCTTGGCGTTCCAGCGAACCTTCACTATTGGGATACGACTTTGCTTCTTTTGTTTGACTTCTCGGTCCTTGACCTCTACTGGTTCTTCCACGAAGTTGAGGCTCTCGTTGATCTCGATCTCGTCGAGTGGGATTACAAGAGTCTCGTCGGACATACACTTTTTCAAGTTAGATACGTGGAATGTAGAATGTACGTTACAAACTTCGTCGGGTAGTTTGAGTTTGTAAGCTACAGGGACGATTCTTGCGAGAATATCGAAGCGTCCTATATATCTCGGATTAAGCTTCCCACGCTTACCGAAGCGTATCAAGCCCTTCCAGGGTGAGACTTTAAGAAGGACTCGGTCTGCCACCTGGAACTCCAAAGGTTTCCTTCGCTTATCCGCGTAGCTCTTATGTCGGTCTCTAGAGGCTTTCAATCGTTCACGGATCTGAACGATCTTCTCTTTCGTTTCCCGAATGATTTATGGACTTGTGAGAGTACTGTTTGAAACTTGCCCCCTAGCTAATTGGGTATCACCCACTTCCGCCCAGCACATAGGGGATCTGCACTTTTGTCCATAGAGGGCTTCAAATGGAGCAGCCTTGATGCTCGTGTGATAACTGTTATTGTAGGAAAACTCGACAAGGGGTAAATGAGTATTCCATGTCTTTCCAAAGTCAATCACACAGGCTCTCAACATATTTTCCAGTGTTTGGATGGTCCTCTCACTTTGTCCGTCGGTCTGTGGATGGTAGGCTGTGCTCATGTCCAGCCTTGTTCCCAGGGAATGTTGTAGCGATTTCCAGAATCTTGAGGTGAACCTACTATCTCTATCGGAGATAATGGATATAGGTACACCATGTAGCCGTACGATTTACCTAATGTATGTTCTCGTAAGTTTCTCCATCTTGTCAATTTCTTTGATAGGCAGGAAGTGTGCGGACTTGGTCAATCTATCGACGATGACCCATATGGTATCAAGTCCTCCCGTTGTCTTGGGCAACATGGTTATGAAATCCATAGTGATTCGATCCCACTTCCATTCTGGAATCTCTGGTTGTTGTAGTAAACCGGAGGGCTTCTGGTACTCGACCTTAACCTTTAAGCAAGTAAGGCATTTACTTACGAAGGTAGCAATCTCTGCTTTCATATTAGGCCACTAGTATAACTTTTTAAGATGCAGATACATTTTATCTGAACCTGGGTGGACGGAATACCGAGTGTTGTGCGCCTCGGTCATGACCAAGTCTTGGAAACCACCGTGCTTCGGTGTGCAGATCCGGTTCATGAAATATAAGGCTCCGCCACCCTTGGCTTCTAAATTTTTATCCATTCCTCTAAGGGATTCACTCGTCACGTTTTCAGGTTTCATGGCTTCAAGCTGGGCCGCCTGAATTTGCTTAGAAAAGTGTGAATGGATAGTCATTGTCAACGACTTGACTCTTCGACCAGAATATTCCTTCCAACTTAGAGCGTCTGCTACTACGTTGGCTTTACCCGGATGATAACGAATTTCGCATTCGTAGTCACTGAGTAGCTCGACCCACCGTCGTTGTCTCATGTTGAGCTCCTTCTGATCGAATATGTGTTGTAAACTCTTATGTTCGGTAAAGATAGTGCTTTTCATTCCGTACAAGTAATGTCTCCAGATCTTCAGAGCAAACACAACTGCTCCTAGCTCAAGATCATGGGTCATCTAATTAACGTTGTGTGTTTTCAGCTATCTCGAGGCGTAGGCGATGACCTTACCTCGCTGCCTCAGAACACACCCGAGCCCTTGATTCGATGCATCGCAATAGACTACGAAGTCTTCTATCCATTCGGGGAGGGATAGTATTGGTGCGGTGCACAAAGCTCGCTTGAGCGTTTGGAACGCTCTCTCCTGTTTCTCTTCCCAGTCAAAGGGTACGCCTTTCTGGGTCAGTGTTGTAAGAGGTTTCGCTATCCGGGAGAAGTTCTGTATGAACCTGCGGTAGTAGCCAGCAAGACCTAGAAATTAACGAATTTCTGTAGGCGTCTTCGGTGCTGACCAGTTCTCAATGGCCTTAATTTTGGATGGGTCGACGTGGATTCCCTCTTCACTTACCACGTGTCCTAAGAATTCGACTCTTCGGATCCAAAATTCACATTTAGAGAACTTCACATAGAGCTTCTTCGCTCGTAAGGTTCTTAGAACTTTTCGCAGATGATCGCCATGCTCTTCCTTACTTCGGGAGTAGATCAGGATGTCGTCGATGAAGATAATGATGAACTGATCCAAGTAAGGTCGACATACTCTATTCATCTGATCCATGAAAACTGCTAGCGCATTGGTCAATCCGAATGGAATCACCACGAACTCGTAGTGCTCGTAACGAGTTCGGAAGGCTGTCTTTGGAACATCCTCCTCTAGCACTCCTAACTGGTGACATCCGGATCTTAGATCAATTTTGGAAAAGTATTTCGCCCCTTGCAGTTGGTCAAATAGATCGTCTATGCATGGCAGAGGGTAACGATTCTTGACCGTTAGTTTGTTGAGTTCTCTATAGTCGATACACATATGGAATGATCTGTCTTTCTTCTTAACGAATAAGACCGGTGCTCCCCAAGGCGAGAAACTTGGTCTTATAAAGCCCTTGCTGAGCAGTTCGTTAAGTTGACCGGATAGTTCCTGCATCTTTGCTGGAGCTAATCGGTAGGGCGACTTGGCTACTGGGGTAGCTCCTGGGACTAAGTCGATTCTAAAATCGACCTGTCGTTGCGGAGGTAATCCTGGTAGCTCTTCTGGAAAGATGTCGGGAAAGTCGCTCACTACTGGGATGCTCCTTAGTTCTTTCGTTTCGAGGCTCGTATCGACAACATGAGTAAGAAATGCATGGTATTCTTTATGTAGATACTTTTGTGCTTGAATACTTGATATAATACAAAGACTCGCACCGGGTTTGTCGCCGTAGACGATAAGAGTTTCGTTAGACGGGAGGTTTAGACGGACTGCTTTCTAGTGGCACATGATGTCGGCGCGATGAAGACTTAACCAATCCATGCCGATGATAACGTCGAAGCTTTTAATCGAGACCGACATAAGGTCGATTTGAAATGAATGGTTATCTAGAGTTAGGGTACAACCTAAGTATATGCTATTCGTGCTTTCTGTTTTTCCATTATCCATTTCTACTGTGAATTGTTCTTTAAGTGTGCGAGGTTGTTGTTTAAGCATGCGAGCAAATTTATAGTTCACGAAGCTTCGCTCCGCTCCACTATCGAACATAATGCATACATAGGAGTTATCGAGGAGGAACCTACCAGTCACCACTGTCGGGTCAGCAATTGCTTCCCCATGGCCTATTGCTAGTACCCTCCCTGCTTCGCCAACATTCTTCACTTTAGGGCAGTCCCTCTTAAAGTGGCTTACTTCACCACATCCATAGCAGGTCGAGCTCGCGCCAGAGTCGGGGACTTGGGTGATCGGCCTCGCCGGGGATTTACAGAAACGGACGGTATGTCCTTTCCTGTTGTAGTTAGAGCACTGCATTTCACGGCAGGGGCCGTTGTGGCGGTAATTGCATTTGCCACACTTAGGCAAATTTCCAGCATACTGTCCCATCGGAGCAGTAGCAGCAGCAGGGGTTGTTGCGGCATGTACTACCATAATTTGCTGCTTTTTGGCAGCTCGCTGTTTCTTCTTCTCCACCCAGAACTTCTGCTTGGTGTCAGCGGGTTTGGAGGGTTCCGAGATGGCTAGGGTTGTTGTTGTTGTAGGGGTTTTGACTCCATGGTCGATGAGTCGCAGTCCCAGTCGCTTGGCACTGTCGAAGGTAGCGGGGTTTGATGATAGGACATTCCCCTGATACGAAGGCACTAGCCCCCATATGTACCTTTTGATCTTTTTCCCTTCAGTGTGAACCATATTGGGGCAGAGGGCCACCTGTTCACTGAATCTGGTGGTATATACGACTACGTTGGTGCCCTTCATGGTTAGGCTCCAAAGCTCCTGCTCTAATTTCTGGATTTCGCCCCTCGGGCAATATTCCTCAATCATGAGGTCCTTCATGGTTTCCCAACCCATGTCATTCGTCACTACGAGAGTTAGCGCTTTAACGTGGCCGTTCCACCACGTCAGGGCTTTTCCTTCAAAGGTGCATGCGGCATACTTGACTTTGCTCGCAATAGGGCATGAACAAATTTTGAAGACTGATTCAGTCTTCTCGAACCATTGAGAGAGGGCAATGACTCTGCGGGTTCCATGGAAGGACTTCGGCTTGCAGTTGGTGAAATCCTTGTAGGAACACTCTCTCGAGCGCACAGGGATTTCAGTAGAAATTGAGTCAACAGGGGTTCCACCTCTGCTGGCATCAGTAGAGTGATACTGAGCCATGGCAGTTGCCACTGCTGCAGCTACGACAACATTAAGGGCTGCAGTATCGATGACTGGAGGAGGAGGAAGTGGTGGACGTGCAGGGTTATTCCTAGCAGATTTGCGAGGAGGCATCTTTCAGCTATAAGTTTATAAAGATAAACAAAGTGGTAAGAATCGATTGTAAGTGAGGTGAGAGTGACACATGGACTAACTAACCATAGCCCAAAAGTTGAATGAGTGTTTGAGATCGCAACAAAGAATATTAGTAGGAAAACACAAGCATATAGATTTTTCCCACAGATTAGATAACTGTCTAAAATACTGGTATTACTGATGCAATAAGTTCAGGCAAAATCGACCTAACAGTAGGTCTTACATCATACCATACATAAAAGTTTAACAGTTCCTAGATTCCTAGTTAGAGTACTGAAAGTTAGGAATATTTTACAGACAAGTGCTATTTAGAGCAAAAATATTAAAGGCTATTCCTTAATCAAAAGATAAAGATGTACTAGACATCTTCTAACGGCGATGGGAATTCCTCGGGCGAACCCTGAGGTTTGTCACTTGATGACACAACTCTTGAAGGTGTCGCTCCTGAGCCCTCTGACAGGCTCAAAGTTCCATGACTTCGTCTCAGGAGGCAGCCAGCTGTTGCTGCAGGGTCTCATTGGTCCTCCTGGTCCGTTCCATGTCTTATTTAAGACGGCGGATGCGGACTGTGTTGACACCAGTGTTGGCATCAATCTCCATGATCCGGTCGATGGTTGCTCGATCTTGCTCAACATTATGAGTAATCCTCGGATAATGACGGGCAGAGCTCGGTCAGCAGAACCACCTTCGCTGACGTTGTAAAAGCTTCGGGCCCCAAAGTATGGTAAGGGTTGACCCTGTTCGTCACTCCAGCGATTCAAGTTGGTTGCCCACAAGGGAGTGGGACCTGGGAAAGCTGGTCGAGTGTTGTTGTTTGGGACTTGACCTACTGGCGGTAGGTTGTTGACTTCAGGCTCAGAGTCGGATCCATCAGAAAAGCCTTCTGCAAGGTGATCATCCAAAGGGACTGGATGCTCATCTTCGGGCTCTTCTTCGATCCACCCAACATTGCCTTCATTTGGAAAGTACATGTTGCCATGATGGAATCCAGCCATTTAAATCTACGCGAGAAGAGAGGTATAAGAATATCGTATATAAGTAGCTAGTAGTAGCACAAAATACACCTATAGTATTTTAAGTTTAGGTTCTACTGATCTCCTTGTGGTATTGTTGGTAAGTTTGTAGAATTGTTAGCATATCACAACCATTCTATGGCATATGCTAATCACTCCTCGGACCAGCATAGTTGATCAGGCTATGACATTCCCAGGACTGACCATACATCCCCGAGCTTACTTGTGATATTTAATAATTGTAATACTTTTGTTCTTGTCATTGTCACACTGATTTTAGTATGAATGCTGACTAGTATACTTAATTAAATATTTTAATATTTAAAGTATAGACTCTTGGTCAGAGTGTTTTAATCCCAAATGGGTTTGTAGTTGGTATATCTTTTATGGGTTGATATACTCAATTCACTATAAACAATGCTCTGATACCAATCTGTCACACCCCAAAACCAAGAACGGCGGAAACGTTCTGGGGAGGAGGACGTCATGTAAAGTATCACAACACAGTATAACAGTAAATAAGCAAACAACATCATCCATTGCATTAAATATATAATTTTAATACAAGTGTTCTGTAAAGTTATAGAAACCAAAAGTAAATCAAAATAATAAGATGAGTCTTGGATGCGCTCCATCTTCTCAAAAGCTGACCTCGGTACCTGTCTACTGACGACCTGAGAATACAAGTTATTTTGAAAGAGTTTATCAGCATTAAGCTGGTGAGTTCTTTAGTGTCGGTGTTTGTATCAAAACATTTGAACATGGTTCTAAAGTATGAGTTTGTAAACATTAGTGATAAAAGTATGTGAATGTTTGTAAGCGTTTGAAAAAGTTTGAATCTCTCAGAAAAACCTATATTTTCTATTAAAAGTAGCCTTCTACCAAGGCATAACTGTTTGGTGTGTTCGTTTATCGTAAAAGTGTGTAATTTTTCCCAAGTGTAACTATCATTAACAAAATATAGTTTGTACATTAATGTTTAAGTGAAATGATCACTAAATGTATATAAAGGGTAAATTACTGTAGTACTGTAGTGTTGTATTATAGGAACTACTGCTGTACTAACTACCTTAAACCGGATTTATATTAAGGTATCATGTGATTAATTGTACCATACTATCGACTGGGTAAACAACGACAAATGTAGGTCGTAAAAAGAAATGACGTTTGGCACCCGCAGGCCTGCAGGTCTGGCTGTAGCTAGCAGCAAGGTGTAGGATAGTCAATCTAGTATAGATCTATACGCAAACTCACGCTCTCCCTCCAAGAGACTCTGGCTACAACTCGGGCCATGACATTTAAGGCATGCTCCAATACAGTGGATCACAATTCTGTCAATGTATATATGTATATGTAATGTATTGTTACTCGTTCTAGTATCGTTTTATATGTTCTCTTTCTAGTATAGTTATTGTTAGGTCCAAAAGGTGTTGCGTCTTGGGCTCGCTATTTAGTCCATTTAGTCTCCGGTATGGGCCTATCCATCAGTGAGTTATTTTATAGGGTTTTGTATTTATAGGTGCTTGCATGCATCCTAGGACGTAAGATTTCGAAATTATTTTGTCAACCATTTGATCTTTATCTTTTGTAACCCTAATATCCTCTACAGCGGAAGTTCTTAATCGAGCTTTGCTGAGGATTGAATCAATTGAATCATTCGACATATTCAGATTCATTCTTGTGTTTTATATTGGTGTTTTTCACTTTCGTGATTTACCTGTTATAAGATCTAAACGATCAAAGAGTTTCTTAAACTCATCAATTGGTATCAGAGCAGGAGGCTGTGTAATTCATACACATCTCTTTTGTGAAAGAAGTAATTAGGGTTTATTCCGCATTTACTAATATTTATTGAGCCGTCACTCCATAATTGACGTATCTCAGTGTTTATTCGTCTTGCCCTAATATTACGTATTACAAGTCTGATCTTGCAACAGGTTAAACGATCAAGCATGGACGAGGTTTGGGCGTATCATTTCGCAGACTACGTCATTGGATCTGAAGATAATGGGTATCTGATATGGGAGGCCATTGTGTCTGGACCATTTGCTCATTCAGGAACATCCAGAATTATTAAAACTCAAAAGGAGTATAATGATTTGTTAAAAGATGTGAAAGATGTTGCTCAGGATGAAAAAGGAGAAGTTTCAGTGCAACATCAAAGCATTGAGATTGATTCGATTCGCTCTTTAATCTGACACATTTAGATTGGTAAGTTCCTGCAGTACAGCTAAAGAAATTTGGGATCGGCTGCGAGAGCTGTATTCTACAGATGAAGATCTGAAGCACTCAATTCAGACCTTGCTCCTATCTGAATTTGGACAGTTCAAGTAAAGCCCTGATGAATCTGTTACACAGACGTTTGTTCGCTTCAATCATCTTCTCAGCAAGATGATCAAACATGATATTGAAAGGAAGCTTATTGAATAGAAGGTCACTTTTCTAAATGGTTTAAGATCCGAATGGAGAGTTGTTGTGTCTATAGTCAAAGCACACGAATAGTTCAAATCTTACTCGCTGGCGAAACTGGTGGGAATTCTGAAATCCCAAGAAAAGATAGTGCTGCAAGAGAAGAGCGTGGTTTCTAGTCTGGGGTCTCTGGCGCTCTTATCCAAGGGTAAAAGTGTAGAAGAAGATGAAGAGGATCTTAATCTGGGAGATCACAATCTGACAGCCAAAGATTATGCTTTAATGGTGTCAAATCCCAGAAGGTTTATCAAGAAAAAGTTTCATTCCAACAAAAATCGTAATTGGCAAGGAAGCTATAGTTCCGAAAGAGTAAAAGATGAACCGAAAGTTGAGGAGTCAAAAAAGGAAGCTAAGGTTGAAGCTGACTCTGGTGTCAGTTGCTTCTACTGTGGGGGAAAGAATCACTACGCAAAGGATTGTGTGCTGAAGAAGATGGCTGAGAAAGATGAGGAGAAAGATGAAGAGGCAATTCTTATGAAAAAGCTGGAGGAGATTAAAAGGAAGAAAGCTGCTACTAATCCCTCTATGAATGCTCTTATTGTGCATGGTTCGGCAGAGGATGACGAGTTCGGTGGTGTACAGGTGTGGTCGACCGATTCAGAAGATGATGAGGTGAGAAAGCCTTCTCATGGAAAGGCTTATGTTGCAAAAGATGATGAAACCAGTGGAAGATGTCTGGTGGTGAGTGACGTATCTCAGATGAGGGGATATAATACTGATGGTGGAAATGACGAGGCCAAGGAGCGAGAGGAATTATGCTTCACAACAAAACCTCTCAATGTGCAGATCAGTGAACTTGATGAACTGATCAAGAAGGTACAATCTGTTTTATTACGTTTAAAATTCCACAAAAATCATATGAAAAGGAATTAAATAACTTGAATTCAAGAATCTCAAATCTAGATAGTTGTTTAACTCAAACACGTGTTACAAATTCTAACCTGACTGACCAAATAATCAGGGTGTAATCCAAGAGTGAGGAGCGAAGGATGTGGATTGAGCAGAAGGAGTTGGAGCTAATTAAGACTAGAGATGAAAACATTTATTTGCAAAGAGACAATTTGAAATTGTTAAAACAAAGGAATGTTTTTTGTTTAATCGCTAAAAGGCCTTATGCTAACATTACTCAACTGCATCTGAATTATGAAATAGGGCAGAAGATACATCGCATGATTTTACCCTTCCTTGAGTTTAAGGAGGATGAAATCGATTCTGAAGCATACAACTGTGAAAGTGTTGTATCTGCCGATGATGTGAATCCAACTTATATGTATGGTCTGGACAAAATAGTATCTTTTATAAAGTCCAAAGATCATAAGGACATGCTTAAAAATCTTCTGGATGAAAACGATAAGCTGAAACTCAAGACCGAAACCATACAAAAATTCGACTCTTTGAGTACCAATTTAAGTTCAGAAAACAAAATTGATGTTGAAAACGCATCTGAACTTGATGAGGACGATGATATGAGTGAAATTTCTGTAGAGGTTGAAGTCGACTGTTCTGAGTTTGTCAAGAGCGAACCCGAAAACCACAAAAATCTGATTTCTGAAAATTCTGTGGAATTCGCTCGTTTGTCCAAAACTAAGTCCCCAGCCCTTAAAGAAAACGCTGTTGTGTTTCAGAAGGTTAGACCTACTCCCAATCAGGTGTATAAGGTCACAAGAGTAACCAAACATCAAACAGCCGAACTCACTGCCATAGTGAACGAAGATAATACAGATGGCTGTGATGAGTTTTTCTGGTCAGCACCCATAGACAATGCAAACGAAACGGTTGGTCTCTCGGAGCGAACATCCTGGAAGACCAAAGGAAGATATGTGCCAGAACCGCTGAATAAGCCTACTAACTTTGACGTACATGGTACAAGTGGCACAAAAGAAATTCCTGTAGAAGAAGTCACCTCCACAAGCGAATCATCATCTGTGAAAAGTGAACCGGCTGCCAAGAAGCTGAAACAAAAAGCCAATATCCACAGACAACCGAAACAGGTGAAAAATCAAAAGCAGTAGAGAAATCTTAGATACAAGAAAAATCTCTCAGAGAGAAAGCAGTTTTGGCGCTCTCAAAATCCTCACTACTCTTACCATGATAAAGATTCTAAGTCAGAGAGAAAGACTTTCGGGCCTCACAAAGCACAGAACCGAAAGGATAGGTTCGGTCCCGAAAGCAACAGCAACCGAAGAGCTAATTTCGGTCCGCCAAGTAATAACAGGCAAAGACCTGATTTCAGTCCATCAAGCTTTTATAATAAAAGACCAAGTTTCAGACCACCAGCCAACAACAAGCAAAAATCCAACTTCGGCTCATCATCGAGCAGCTACCGAAGGTCCAGGTTCGGTCCCTTTAATGACCATAAACGAAAGGGTCATTTCGAACTTCAAATCAAGAAAAACTCTCATTCTAAATTCTCTTTCTCTAATTCTTCTTATTCTAAACCCAATTCAGTCTCTACACAAAATTCAAGATCATCAACGAACTTGAATGGAAAAACGAAGATTTCCTGAGTCAAGGAGGACCGAAAGCAATCTAGTGCTCAAACACCAGAATTTGAATCCAAAACTCTAGTAGCTAATTCTAACAAAATCAAAGTGTTTACTATTAAAAGAAAAGATGAAACAACCTTAGTAAAACGCACATATCTTTTTGATGTTTCTCTTACTATTCCTGTTCCTGTGAAAGGCTCACGTGAACCCAAGAAACTTTGGGTTCCTAAATCTGCTTAATTTTTGCAGGTTATTAGTGACAATTAGTTTGACGAAGAATGGTACATTGACAGTGGCTGCTCACGTCACATGACAGGAAGGAAGGAAGAGTTAAGGGAGTTTCGATCACTTCAAAATGGTGGCAATGTCAAGTTTGGTAACAACTCCTATGGAACGATAAAGGGTTATGGGATGATAACCAATGCAGATTTCACAATAAGAAAGGTGGCATACGTAGAAGGATTGCAACATAATCTCATCAGTGTATCTCAACTGGTGGGTGGTACCGGTCTCAAAGTATCATTCGACGACGAAGGTTCAGAGATTATAAAGAAGAAATCCAACAAGGTCATTCTCAAATCAGATCGAAAAGGCGAAATGTTTCCTATGAATCTCAGACCAATCAAAGGAAATCCAACCATATGTCTTTTATCCAATGCTCATTCTGACGAAAGTTGGTTGTGACACCGAAGGCTCTCTCATCTCAACTTCAAAGACATCAACAAGCTTGTCACCGGAGGTCATGTTCGGGGTCTTCCATTGCTCAAGTTTGATTGTGAACACTTGTGCGCTGCATGCGAAATGGGGAAACAAAGTCGTCAAAGTCACCCATCCATTATAAACACAAAAGTTGTTGAACCACTTGAGTTGCTTCACATCGACTTGTGTGGTCCATCATAAATCGAGAGCATTGGCGGTAACAAGTACATTCTTGTTGTTGTTGATGATTTCTCATGTTTTACATGGGTATTCTTTCTGAAGCACAAATCTGAGGCCACTTCTAAGCTAAAGATGTTTATCAAGCAGGTTGAAGTGCAACTGAGAAAAGTCGTTCGAAACATTAGGAGCGACAATGGACTGGAATTCAAGAACAAAGAATTCGAAAACTTTTTGGCAGAAAAAGGAACCAGTCATAACTTCTCAGCCCTTTACACGCCTCAACAGAATGGTATTGTCGAAAGGCGAAACCGATCCTTGTGTGAGGTGGCCCGAACTACGCTAAGTTTTGCATCTCTTCCCATATATTTCTGGGTTGATGACATTGCTGCAACATGTTTTACGCAGAATAGGTCTTATCTCAACAAGCGTTTCTCTCTCACTCCTTATGAGATCATCAATAACAGGAAGCCAAACGTAAAATTCTTCCATGTGTTCGGTTCACGGTGCTTCATCTTCAACTCCAAAGAACATGGTAACAAATTTGATGTTAAAGCCGACGAAGAAATTTTTCTGGGATATTCTCTTACTTCAAAAGCATACCGGGTTTTAAATAAACGTTCTAGAAAGATTGAAGAAACCTATTATGTGTCTTTCGATGACAGCTACGTCAAGAAGCTAAAGACTACTGAAGAAGCAATTGGAGAGATTTTCTCTCAAACAGGTCAAGTCACAGCCACGATTGCTAATTTATTTGATCAGTTCATAGACCTGTTTGATGAACCTGAGAAAGCAACTCTCTCAGAAGGCAAGGCGGCAGACAACAAAATCGATCATCTGAAGCAGATTGTCGACGATGCAGCCAAACAAATGGGAGAAGGAGAACAAGTTCAAAATGAACCTCCTCAGCACGGCACTTCAGTTGAGGTGGAGAATGTATTTTCTTCAAATCAACCGAACTCACACTTTCAGGGGGAGCATTCCATTCCGGTTGCACTCGAAAGCCCAATTACACCCGAAAGTCTTGTAGCACCCGAAAGCCCAGCTACACCCGAAAGTCCTGTAGCACCCGAAAGCCCTGCTACACCCGAAAGTCCAGTAGCACCCGACAGTCCGGCTACACCTGAGAGTTCTGTTGCACCCGAAGGTCTGAACCAACCTGAAAATCCAAATGATTCATCATCAGTCGAGGGGGAGAATTCCGATACGTTCTATGATGACGATAGTCAATCTGAATTGGAAGAAATGGTCAACGCCGAAATGGATCCATCCTATGATCCAAACTATCCTCCCCTCATTAAATGGACCAGAGATCATCCTGTATCTCAGATAGTGGGTAATGTATCTGAAAATGTCCTGACCCGATCCCATGTGAAGGCAAAGCAAACCTCCCTATTTTCCAAAGTAGAGTTCTGCATGTTTAATTCCTTCGTATCCAAAGTTGAGCCGAAAACCGTCAATTCTGCTCTTGACCATTCTGATTGGGTTCAGGCTATCCAAGATGAACTCAATGAATTTGAAAGAAACAAGGTATGGCGCCTCATTCCAACACCTAAAGATGCCTCAGTCGTTGGTCTCAAATGGGTATTCAGAAACAAAATGGACAAGGAGGGTAATGTGATTCGAAATAAAGCTCGTCTTGTGGTGAAAGGATACTTCCAGGAAGAAGGAATAGATTCCGAAGAAACATTTGCTCCGGTAGCAAGGCTGGAATCTGTTCAAATATTTCTTGCCTATGCTGCACACAAGAACTTCGAGGTCTACCAAATGGATGTGAAATGCGCCTTTCTGAATGGAGAACTTGAAGAAACGGTTTACGTAGAGCAACCTCCAGGTTTTGTGAATGAAAAGCATCCAAATCACTGTTACATTCTAGACAAGGCAGTTTATGGTCTGAAACAAGCGCCTAAGGCATGGTATGAAACACTAACTAAGTTCTTAAAGATGTCTAAATTCAAACAAGGTTCGGTTGACCCAACCTTCTTTCGAAAGAAGGAAGGTAACCACCTTATGATAGTTCAAATCTATGTCGATGATATCATCTTTGGCTCAACGAATCCTAGCTTAACAACTGAATTCAGAAACTGATGGAGACTAAATTTGAAATGAGCTCAATGGGTCTGACTAACTTTTTCCTTGGTTTAAAAATTAGACAGGGACCCGAAGGCATCTTTATCAACCAGGAAGCATATACCAAAACTCTTCTTGCTAAATTTGGCATGATGGGGATTCAAAGGTCAAAGTTCCAATGGCGTTCGACACCAAACTCACACCATCCTTGGAAAAACCTGCAGTTGATATAACGCTATATCGACAAATGATTGATTCCTGATGTACCTCACAGCTAGTAGGCCCGATATAATGTTTTCTGTGTGTTATTGTGCTAGGTTTCAGGCGAATCCTCATAAACCACACATGATAGCAGTGAAAAACATACTCCGATATTTGAAGCGAACCACCTCTCTCGGTCTCTGGTATCCATCAAACTCAGGTTTCTTTGTTCAAGCCTACTCCGATGCAGACCTTGGAGGATGTGGTTTAGATAGGAAAAGCACTACAGGAGGATGTCAATTCCTCGACGGAAAATTGGTGAGCTGACAATCTAAGAAACAAACATGTGTTTCACTATCTACAGCCGAAGCAGAATATATTGCAGCCGCTTCTTGCACATCTCAAGTGATTTGGATCCAAAGTCAACTTAGGGATTACGGACTCAACATGAAAAAGATCCCACTATATTGTGACTCAGAAAGTGCAATTAGGATCTGTCATAACCTAGTGCAACATTCCAAAACCAAACATATTGCATTGAGGTATCACTTCATTAAAGATCACGTAGAAGACGGAAACGTAGAGATTCATTTTGTTCGAACTACTGATCAACTGGCTGACATCTTCACCAAAGCTCTTCCTGAAGCAAGTTTCAATAAAATTCTACAAGGGCTAGGTATGATGGAATCGGAGTCAGTACCAAAAACTAGTTCTCAAAACTGAAAGTTGGAAGCGAAATGAACCGAACGTTCGGGTTCGGTTCCTGTGAGTGCCGAAATGAACCGAGCGCTCGGGTTCGGTCCTATTCTCTTATCTTCACTTCTCACTTAAAGGTAGTTTCTTTGGTGGTAAAATTTTGGTTTAAAACTCTTTGTACTCTTATTTCTCATTTCTTTCTTACTTTTTCAAAGTTTTTTTTAACCGAAATGAACCGAGCGTTCGGTCTATTTCGGGTTCGGCTCCAAAGTTTTTTTTTCTCTTTCTTTAAATCAAAAACTCCAAAAACATTTTTTTTTGCTTGTGTTCGTTAATTTTTTTTGGATAATTGTGGAGCAATTCCTATTCTCACATTTTTAATAGTTAAGTGTCCCCAGAAGCATGCTGTTGTATGTGTTCAAAGCCTCACCTGATTCTGAATAATAGCCTTACTGACTTGGTATACACAACCCTTGTCTTCCCAATTAGTTTTTTATATTTATTCTAATCATGAGCTACCTTACTCTCTTCTCACATGAGATAAGAGTTTTCTGCTTGGTCCTTATTTTACAGCAGAGGTACTTTGGTTTCTTTACACCATCTTCAATACTTTTCTCCATCCTATTCGCCTCATACAAGTAACCCTTGAGACTCTCAGTAATTACCACTAAGGTTTATGGTTACACAATTTCTGTGTTTATGATCTTAGCTTCGTGCCACTACGTGCTAAGTGAAACATTCCAAAACCAAACACATTGCACTAAGATATCACTTCATTAAGGATCATGTAGAAGACGGAAACATAGAGATTCATTTTGTTCGAACTACTGATCAACTGGCTGACATCTTCACCAAAGCTCTTCCTAAAGCAAGTTTTAATAAAATTCTATAAGGGCTAGGTATGATGGAATCAGAGTCAGTACCAAAAACTACTTCTCAAAACTAAAAGTTGGAAGCGAAATGAACCGAACGTTCGGGTTTGGTTCATGTGAGTGCCGAAATGAACCGAGAGGTCGGGTTCGGTCGTATTCACTTGTCTTCGCTTTTCACTTAAAGGTAGTTTCTTTGGTTGTAAAATTTTTGTATGCTTATTTCTCAATTATTTCTCTCTTATTTTTCAATTCTTTTTCTTTTTCAAACATTTTTTTAAAACCGAAATGAACCGAGCGTTCGGTCTATTTCGGGTTCGGTTCCAATTTTTTTTTTGTTTTTTGTTTGTTTTATTTTTGTTTTTATCTTTGAATCAAAAACTCCAAAAATATTTTTTTGTTTTGTTCGATAATTTTTATTTTGTTTTTTTAATTTATTTAATTAATTTTTTTTTATCATTTGTGGATAATCAATGGGGCAGGTATTGTTCTCACATCTTTTAATAGTTAAGTGTCCCTAGAAGCATGCTGCTGTATGTTTTCCAAAGCCTCACCTGATTCTGAATAATAGCCTTACTGACTTGGTATATACAAACCTTGTCTTCCCAATTAGGCTATCATATTTATTCTAATCATGAGCTACCTTACTCTCTTCTCACATGAGATAAGAGTTATCTTCTTGGTCCTTATTTTAACAACAGAGGTACTTTGGTTTCTTTACACCATCTCCAATATTTTTCTCCATCCTATTCGCTTCATACACGTAACCCTTGAGACTCTCAGAAATTACCATTGAGGTTTATGGTTACACAATTTCTGTGTTTATGATCTTAGCTTCGTGCCACTATGTGCTAAGTGATACCCACAATTCAATACCTACTATGCATTGGCGGTGAACAATTAAATTTGCTCTAGTTTTCACTAATGAATTAACGAAGTCACCCATGGGGCTGTACCTTGAAATCTCTAAATTTTCTTTTTGTGTGATTCTTAAGAAATTGTTAAATCCCATAACATTTCTTCCCTTAGAATCCAGTTGTATTTTTTTTTTGAGATTTCACCTAAAAGTATTTTCCACATGCCACTTAAATTCTCTTCACACCTACTTGTTCAACAGACTACATTGGTCTCACAAGTACTTCAGTTGATTTCTGTCTTATGTCAAGATCAGGAATTATGAACTGAAGCGAAAGCCACCCACATTAGCCTTATTAAAAGATGCCTTTCAACACTTCTTAATAAGTGTTTGATCATAATTCAACGGGAAACCACACAAACACTTTAAAGTCTCTCTTGACTTTGAAGGAAGAGATTCGTGCCCGGGATCTATTGTTTTGTGTCTTTATTAACATCACAATTTCCCACATATGTATTGCTTTATTTCTTTTCTTTTACACTCTATGCACGAAAATCTTTTTGATTTTCCATAATTCTGGTTTCATTACTTACAAGCAATTTTTGGCTATGGGATTTAACGTTATAAAAGAGATGTGGTTCACAATGTTACACGTGGATATTTTGCTTTATGACGACAGCTCACTCTAAAGGGATAAGTTGCTGACTCACCCGAAAGTCCAATCGGTTTGATATTTCAAAAGGCGCTTGATGGGAAGGCGTGTGAAGTGGAACCGTTTTTGACATTTCAAACAGCGCCTGATGGGAAGGCGTGTGAAACGGGACAGTTTTTCTCTCTCCTGCATCATCATCGGGGCTCTAACCTGTCACGCGTCAATCACCTAAGGAAACTCTTCGCATTTCCCTTGAAGATTTGGGAACATATTTTTCTCTCTCCTCTCACCATGGTATAAAAGGTAATTTCTACCATAATTTACCTCTTTACTGCACCATACCTTCAGAGAGCAAGAAAAGCTTTGATTCTTCTACTATTCATCATCCCTCCCAAATTATTCTCTTCAATGGCGAACTTATCATCAGTTCATGCTACTTCTCACATTCTGCCAATCCGTCCTTAACAAAGTTTGATTATCGACCTCACTCCTCAAGTTTACGATGCATTTATGTTTCCAATCATGGAATGTCTCAAGTATTCGCCACTGGTTCCAGCTCTCACCAAGGTCGAAACAGTTCCAATGGAGTGTCTCTCGCAAATATTCTCCACAGCCCACTATGACAAGGTTGTCGATCGAATCTTCTTCGACATTCATGATCACAAGGCCTCCATCTCCAAGCAGCGATTCTGTTCGCTTTTAGGGTTTGCTCCCGATGAATCTAGGGTTAACCCTGAATCCATCCCGGTGGGACAGTTGTTTTCCATGTTTTATAACATAGGCGACACTGAAATTCTGACGAGGGTGACCAAATTCAAGAAATCTTGCCTACCTCCTCAGTGGAACGGCTTCTTCACCGTCTTGTTCAAGGGGCTATCAGAACGAAGTGCAAGTTCAGACGGGGCGAGTCGTCTGTTTATGACCATTCTTTATGGCTTGTACCACGGCATCAACCTTGACTATGGGTCGGTTCTATGGCAGCAACTGATTCAGAGTCTAGCGTCTACCTCTCGCCATTCAGAGATCTCCTATGCCTGATTCTGGATGCTGGTCGCAAAGTGGGTGATGGACAAGTATCACGTTCCAATTGTTGCTGATTCTCCACTTTCTTCGTTAGGTACTTTCCACACAATGAAGATAATTGTATCTGATTCCTCTAAGTTTCAGTTTATTGGCTCAATCCCTGAGTCAATGTATGGGGATGTTCCAAGCGACAACTGGATCATTAGGACTTACAAGGAGTTTCGTCGCTCTGGTCCTAGAGAGCTCACTCCTGACATGATTCAATCAATTCATGATGCTGATCGGCCTGCTCCCCGGGGAAAGAAGAATGACAAGGGAAAAGACAAGAAGGTTGTCAAAGGAGCGAAAGTTCCTTCTCCGAAGAAACGTAAACCCTCCAAAGCAGCTCAATCTCCTCCACCAAAGAAGAGGAAGACTCAACCTAGGCGAAAGCTTATTCTTGCCTCCTCCTCCAGTGAATCTGAGGAAGAGAGTTCAAACTCCGAAGAGTCCCTACGTGGAAACACGCATCCATGTTCGCCTACCCCTGAGGTATATGTTTCCACTAGAACTGTCTCTCCTCCCCCAATCTCCATCTATATTTCCATTCCCCCCATAACCTCCACTACTCAAATACCACCCACTTCTATCCCTGTACCACCTCCCATTTTTACTGAAGCTACTACAACAACCACCGCTGGAGTTAGAACCAAGGTATCTGATACGGGGGCTCCTACTACAGCACCCGAACCCACTCCCACTACCGAACATCCATCAGTACCCGAACCTACTTCCACAACCGAGCCGCCGCCCTCATCTCCTGCTCCCTCCACAGATAATCAAGAACCTTTTGTTGGAGGAGAGGGCATGACATTTGACTCGGTCTATTACAGTCCGTATCAAATGCCAAGCGATGATGATGATGATGCTCTAGTCACCAAGAAGCATCTCAAGGAGCTTCATGAGAAAATTGATTCTCTCATTACTTCCTCCTCTTCTTCCTCACACTCTACCATATCAGAGGCTTCTATTCAGGGGATTGTTGATACGTTTACTAAGGCTCATGAAGCTTCTATCAACTCTGCCACTGACGCTATTGACGCCTCCACTAAGGCATGTGCTGCTACGACCGAAAAAGTCGAAAAACTATTTGATAACGCTACTTCTCTTTTACAATCTTTACAGGGCACTGCAGACTCCAATACAAAGAAGCCTAACTCTCTTGTCAACAAGCTGTCTACCTCAGTTGCCTCAGAACTGTAGTCTTTTGCCAGTCTTCGTCAAACTCTCAGTGATGACAACACAACGTTTAAGGCAACTATTGAGGAGCGCCTGACTAAGCTGCATGAAGACCTAGCTGCTGAGAACTCAGTCATGGACACTCTCGCTCATAAGACCACTACTCTCAAGGTCAAGAGTCTCGTAAGACCCTCCCACTTCTACAGCAACTAAAGCAACCGAACCTCCTCCAGCAGGTCAAGCCTCAGGTTCGGGTGTCAAAGACAAAGGAAAGCAAATTGCTGAAGACAGTGATGATGATGATAAAGAGACGATTGCAGATCTCTTAAAGAAACAAGGTCGTGATAAAGATGCTGAAATGACCGCTCGTGTTGCCAAAGAGGCTGAGGCGACCGAAAGGAAAATGAAGGAGGCTCATGACCTTCTTGAGAGTAGGAAAACTCTTTTTCCTCCTTGGACTCTTGAGAAGCTTCTGAAAGAGGCTATTGAAACTCCCACATTCTGTGGCTCGAACCAGTGATTTCATTGGATCGTATCAACTCTGTCGATTCTCAGTTCGACATGCCACTGACCCGAAAAGCCTTCATCTTTCATGCCTTTGATAACATTGCTGATGTCCCTCATCCTCATCCAAAGGTTGATAGGGAACTCGTCGAATTCTATCTGAAGTCTGCTCAACCACAATATCAAACTTGGAGCACTTAGAAGATCGTCAATGTTCGGGTCCTCAAGCCGTTTCGTGAGGGGAACTTCACGAACGTTCGGTTCAAAGTGCTGAGAGGTTCTGCTAAAACCGAACACGCGATATCACTTGTTGATCTTCCCAACCTGAATCCACATGACTGGATTATTTTGCACAACATCCTCCTCACCAACGAAGCTGAGTATGGTCCAATTATTGATCACTTCAAAAGGATGCTCGTATGCTACATTATGGAGGTTGTCAAGATGGATCAGGAGATCGCTAGCATCTTCAGGAAAAAGCCTACTATTTCTCCTATCGGCTCTGCCAGTGATTTGAACATGATGCAGATGGGAAGAATTGACCCGAAGCGGAATTCTGTCATGTTTACAAGGAACGAAGGCCAGAAATGCCTGTTCGCCTTGGCTGACAAACACCTTTACACCACTGCATGCTTGGAACATGTTCTAGGTATCATTCATCGATGCAAACAGAATTCAGCAGACGACAAGAAGTACTTCGATGACATGATCCAGTGGTACATTCGCTTCAGACAGACTATCCTTGCTCTCATCCCACGTCTGTTTGATACCACTAAGAAAGTTCCTGCAGCTGGATCCAGCAAGCCGAAGAGATAGTCTCGCTCCAATTGACGCAAAGGGGGAGATTGTTAGGTCCAGAAGGTGTTATGTCTTGGGCTCGCTATTTAGTCCATTCAGTCTCTGGTATGGGCCTGTCCATCCGTGAGTTATTTTATAGGGTTTTGTATTTATAGGTGCTTGCATGCATCCTAGGACGTAAGATTTGGAAATTATTTTGTCAAGCATTTGATCTTTATCTTTTGTAACCCTAATATCCTCTACAGCGAAAGTTCTTAATCAAGCTCTGCTGAGGATTGAATCATTCGACATATTCAGATTCATTCTTGTGTTTTATATTGGTGTTTTTTGCTTTCGTGATTTACCTGTTATAAGATCTAAACGATCAAAGAGTTTCTTAAACTCATCAGTTGTATATGTTCTCTTTCTAGTATAGTTGTATATGTTCTTCCTCTAGTATAGTTGTATATGTTCTTCCTCTAGTATATTTGTATATGTTCTCTTTCTAGTATAGTTATATATGTTCTCTTTCTAGTATAGTTGTATATGTTCTTACTCTAGTATAGTTGTATATGTTCTCATAGTAATGTAATGTATATGTTCTCATAGTAATAAGTATTGACTCATGAATGAACTGACTCATTGATCAAGCAATAGTATAAGTATGATCCTATGCTACCCCGATGGTAGCTTACTAATGATGTAACTAGTACGCATGAAAATGGAAGCAATTTTATGTCTATATATGTACACATGATATATATTCAATATTGAAACGACCTTCAGACGACTACCCGATATCCCACCAGACCACATTCAAATCGAGGAAAAGGAAACAAGGCGGACGGCCTTCCTAAACCTTTTAAACATTGCTTATATAACTATACATATACGGGCATGCAATTTATAATAAGTGTAACAAGTTTAAGTAAAAGTATTTGATACGTAAAAGAGTTTGTAAAGCAGTTTGAAGTAAAACAGTTTGATAAACAGTTTGAAC
This sequence comes from Lactuca sativa, assembly GCF_002870075.4. Classification (NCBI taxonomy): domain Eukaryota; kingdom Viridiplantae; phylum Streptophyta; class Magnoliopsida; order Asterales; family Asteraceae; genus Lactuca; species Lactuca sativa. Next base: position 220,837,865 of record NC_056626.2, on the reverse strand, counting down.
AGTAATAAAATCATTGGTTTTGTAGTTATTAATCACATGTGATTGATGTAATAACTATAAGTATTCAACTTGTATTCCCCCCATAAAGCATTTAAAACATTCAAAAGTATTTTAAAGGTTAATTAAAGGGGTATGAACTCACTTGTGGTGAGTGGATTGGATTGAAGTGTCGGGTATGGTGCTAGGTGACAATTGAAGACTTGTACACACGCACGAGCCTAGTTATCATATAATGAACATATATATAACTAATTAGCCAAATTATAATTAATACAATAAGTTGGGACACTATAGAACATGAAAACACTTTGTTTCAAGTGTTAAAGATCACAAGGATTGCATCCAAGTGTAAGCAAAGCAAAGCTAGGGTGTTTAGGGTTCAAGGGTAAACTCCTTTGGAGTTTACGGTTTTGGTGGTCATGACTCAAAGAGTTTATAGCAGTAAACTCTAGAGTTTACGGTCATAAAATCTATTCCTAATGACTAGGTGTTGCTTTGTGGTTTAGCAAGCCTTTTGAAGCAATTCTACTAAGTTGTTTGGCCTTTGGAAGGGACTAGGGCAACAAAACACCTCCTTTGAGGAGTTTACGGCCTCATGGCATTTTCCTTTGGGTTTACTACCGTAAACCCTTATGGAGAAGGGTAAGGCCATGTTTTCAAGTCCCTAACACAAGTAGGTAAGTATATGTGCTAGTTTCTAAGCCTAAGGGAGGAAAATGTCCAACTTAAACGCACTTTAGGGTGTTTACGGTTTTGGGAGATCCCCAAACCGTAAACACCTATGATTGTTTGTTTTTGATGTTTTTCAAGGTTTAAACACAATAAGGAAAGGTTTAGACATGACAAGGATGGCTTATACATCAACTAGGACTTAGATTTGAGGCTTACACACAGTTTGGTGTCATTTATGGTGTTTACGGTCCAAGCATCTCCTTGGACCATGAACACCTATATCCTTGTGTTCTTGACAAATTTTCTTGATTTTTAATTGTAATACTAGCTCAATAACACTCAAGGATGGAAATACATACTATTAGAAGGATTGATTTGAGCTAAAAGGCCAAGAACACTTAGTGTGTGTTCTTAGTGTTCTTGGTGTTTTGGAAAATCTAGACAAAATACATAAATGATTGGATGAATAGATGCACAAACACTACATTAAGTGTTTTACTAACTTGAAATGGTTAGAACACTTACAACTTTTAAGATTTGAAATTAAATCTTGGATGATACTTGAGAGAGTTTTTGGAGTTTACTCTTTTGACTTTTGGGGAGTAAACACAAAAGACTAACTCTTTGGGGAGTAAACTCATACATAGGTATGAGTTCACGGTTTTGGGTGATTTCTCAACCCAAAACATAAAAGTTTGGTCGGGTGTTTCTAATACGTGAAGTGTTTGTGGTTTTTTTAAAATTCCAAACCCGAGACGCCACTTTCTTTCACCCGTTCATTTAAAAATAATATTAAAATAATCAAACGAACTTTATATTTCTTAAAAATAAGAAATAATGACATTGATTTATGATACGAAGTGGTTGACTTTTAGGGTTTGACCGAATGGAAATTTCGGGTTGTCACATAACTTTACCCATTCCTTATGCTCCGTGGATTTTAACCTCCATGGAGTATCCATGGGTCACCCCATGGACCTAGTCCAACATAATGAATCTTGAATCACAAGCCCATATATATAAGAATGAATGATTTACACAATCAACCCATATATTTAATTAGTCTCCTTTTGATTATTTAATTAATTCCAAATTAATTCTTGATCAATACTAATTAAATAAACTTATCAATATATTAGAACTTATAATATGTTAACAAACCTTAACTGTTATTTCTCTCATTATAGTCTATCTAAATGCATGATGCCATGCAACCCAAATGGACCATGCCGGGTCGGGTCAAGTCTCACCAATTATAGTTATGGACTTAGACATTAATCGAACATTTCTATCATCACCTAATTAACATCACCTTTCTATCGTCACCTAATTATCATCACATTTCTATCATCACCTATCTCCCATAACCCGTTGCTACCCATATATATATTTATAAGTATAAAAATACGTATAGAGTTTAAATCACGTAAATATGTATAAATCGTTCATCTAACATAGATATGAAGAACACTTATAATATGCACACATAACACATAATTTATATCAAATGCTTCATATCTATGCATAAGATGAAAGTAACTTTGCACTCACATTAGTAGCATGAGTTGATAGAATCTGACTAGAAACGGTCAGCGGTTCGTGATCGCCGGGCCCGAGACACGGAATGGCTTCAACAAACGAGAGAGAGGAAAAAGGTTTTGGTGTAAGAATGGTCGAGGTTGAAATGGATATTTATAGGATGATTTTTAGCCCCTCACAATGTGAGAATTCTTTACTCACGTCATGAGCCACGGATGTATCACCTCATAGCTTTGCCATCTGCATTCTAGGCTTGAATAGTGTCCGTTTGACTCCTCATGTCGTGAGAAATCATGCTAACGCCGTGAGCCTTAAATGTAGACTATCCATGTGCCTTCTAGCTTCGAAATGTGGCGTTTTGATTCCTCACATCGTGAGCAATCATGCTCAAATCGTGAGTCCAGTCAGATTAGGGTTTCTGACACGTGTCATGCTCTCAGACAGTGACATCTTCAGAAGGACATAACTTTTGCATACGAGCTCCGTTTTTCACATTCTTTATATCCACGAGAAGGTGGAGACATACTCTAAAACTTTAATTTAGAACCCTAAGGCTAAAAAGTAACCTATCGTAAACTCACTTTTTACGATTCCCAGTGTCGTGTCGGTTTTGTTGCGAAACTTCGACTTGTCATAACTTCTTCGTTATAACTCGAATTTTGGCATTCTTTATATGTACGAAAACCTTGTGACATATACTAAAACTTAGTTCATATTATTTATTCTAAATAATCATCTATCAAAAAGTCATTTTTGATGCTTATCGTCTCTAAATTGACTAGCCTGAATTTGTGGACGTTACAATTATCTCCCCCTTAGGATGATTACGTCCCGGAATCATCAACGAAACAAGGCTTGTATAATGATTCCATACATTTTCTTTTCATGCTAGGTAATAACCATAGCTTCTATGTTCCTTCGAATCAATATCTAAGTCTTGGACTTCTTGACTACAGGCGGTGCTCAATCTTGTACCCGCTCTCTATCTTGCGTTGGACTTTCAATCGTAACCTTCGAATTACATAATCCTTATTGAAGACTCCTTCTTCTTCTTAAAAGACTTAAGATAAGTTTTTTCCTTTATTTATCGTAACAGACCGATGGGTCACGTTTTAATGACCTCTCATCGTATGATACAACGCTTAAACTCGGGTCTTTTAGAGTCAAATTCCATAATGGAATATACCTTATTTCATATTATAATGTGATATAATCACATTATAGCATGTAGCACTTCTAGCTACAAGCTTCTTACATTAACAATGATTGCGATACTTATATTGATCGCTTTGATTATCTTTCACTTCAATCTTCTGGCTTAAGTCGGATGCTACATCGAACTTAGTTCTCTGAACCACGTAGAATACATATCTTAGTCGGACTCGATATGATATGACCACTAGGATCGGAATATCAATCATCTTCTGAGTCATTACCGAAATGATGGTAACGAAAAACTTGAACAAAACGGAATCAATTACTAGCTTCTTGGTAAACTTGTGACTTTCACTGATCCAAGTATGAGTCCTGTGCTTCTGGTAGTATAGGCCTCTACTACCATTCACACCTAATCATACTCATCCCAAGTATTGTCTCGCAGTTTTCCAAGTCACCATACAAGTATTTCACATAGTTATTTAACATATCATATAATATAGCTAAGGTTTGTATTATTGCTTGAAACAATTACATGGATGTTCAAGTTCACCCTACACTAGGCCTCTTATAGTAGGCTAAACCACATGATTCTATTTATATGGCTACTTGTTATCCTGACCTTAGGACATATAGATCCTTACTCCTGATCTCTTGCATTGTCACCTACTTCATCGAGGATCATCTGGAATGCTTTTGCCTTTGGCTTCAACGATGGATTTTGCATTGCAACTTCGTTCTTCTTTGGGCAGTTCTTCAAAATATGCCCACCATCTCCACATTTGTAACACTTCTTTTTGTCGAATTGACAATCTCTGGAATAGTGACCGGTCCTACCACACTTATGGCAGTTCACTTCACCATGGCATCTTCCGAAGTTCTTCTTATTGCACTTATTGCACCATCTTGCTTCACCTCTTCCTCCTCCTTCGAACTTCATTGAACCAGACTTCGAGAATTTTCTCTTCTCATTGGACCTTGGAGATCCTTCAAATTTTCTCTTCTCGCCAACTTCGACCTTGTTGGAGGCTCTACTCTCGATCATCTCTTCAACAGACTTAGCAGCCCAAATAGCCGCCTCAAGAGTAAGTGCCTAACTTACTGGCACCGCGTACTCCCATGGAAGTCCCTTTCCAGACCTATTGATTTTTGTTAGCTTGTATGGGACAATACGCAAAGCAAACTCCATTTTGTTTGTGAAAGCATTGGTATATTCATCAATGGACATGCTGCCTTTTTTCAAAGTCAGAAATTCGTTCTCTAGCTCTAACTGGTTTTGGGCTGAGTAGTACTTGCGTTTGAAGTGTACCAAGAACTCTGCCCAAGTCAGTCGTAGTGGCTCGTTGGGGCTCATTATCTTTCCTAACGTGTTCAAACAACGAACAGCCCCACTCCTAAACTGTCGCGCTGCATAAGTGGTATGTAGGTTGCCTTTGCAACCATATGTCATGAAGGCTAATTCCATCTCCGAGATCCAATCCATTACTCCAATGGGATCTTCCTTTCCAATGAAAGTTAACGGCTTACAAGTCGTAAAGTCTTTGTACTTGTATCCATTTCTCTTGAATCCGTCCTCTTGGTTATTCCTCCTTACCATAGGCAGTTCAGCTTGACCAATAGTTCTACTCTAATTTTCTTCCTCTGACTGCCCCTCATTCAGTTCAGGCTGTTCAACAATTCGTAGGTTCATGCCTATTCTCGTGCAACATCTGCCTCATCTCTTCCCTCTGTTCGACCATCATAGCCTGAATCATGGCTTGTACTCCAGCCATTGTGATTGGCTCAGGTGCAGCTGCTACCACTGGTACTTGGTCAATCACTTGGGGTTGAGGCTGCTGATAGTTATTTGTATTGCCATTTCCTAGTGCACTTTGGGTTCTTTCCATTTCGATCTGTACCCCAAATCAGACATTCGATGTGCAGTGATGAGAAGTAAGATAGGAAAACTTTATTTACGTTAGACGTATAAATCTCCTTATCCCTCCGAAAAGTTACATGCCAGTTCTAATATCGTAATTAAACGTTTAGAATCCTAAGCACATAAGGTTTCTAGATCCGGTCAGCAATAGACTATAGATCCGATCAAATAATAACATCCGATAGCATATAAGGAATCTTATAACTTAAATCATTTAGCACATAAAAGCAATTTAGGCATCTAATCCTAAGGTAAGCTAGTGACCGTGTCTAAAGTGTAGTAGACACTCATCTCACAATCATCGCCTAGAAGTCTAAGTTTAAGTCTAGAAATAAATCCTTACTCCTAGTTCGCTTAAACTAATGCTCACATACGAACTGTGACATCCCCAAATTCACGACCGAAAAAGACCGATTTGTTTATGCTTTATTTGAAAATTAGATTATCCTTTTAAAGAAAAGTGTTGCGGAATTTCTTCCCAGAAAAACATGATAAATAGATATAGTTACAACATCGCCTGAACTCGTAAATCATAGTAAGGGTTAGAGTATCATCGCATGAATACGTAGTTACAACATCGCCTAAACTCGTAATTCATCACTTACAGGTTACGAGCCTGTTGGTGTTTCCACATGACTGTCTAGAATAGTCCGTGGTCTCCACCTATACTCTGGTAGATGACTACATCGCCACATCGTTGGTCAAGGTTATGGTATCTCCTTTCATCTCACATCACCTATTTATCATCACCTATCTATCATCACCTAATTATCATCACATTTCTATCATCATCTATCTCTCATCACCTAATTATCATCACCTTTCTATCATCACCTAATTATCATCACATTTCTATCATCACCTATCTCTCATCACCCGTTGCTACCCAATATATATTTATAAGTATAAAAACACGTATATAGCTAAAATCACGTAAACATGTATAAATCATTCATCTAACATAGATATCAAGAACACTTATAATATGCACACATAACACGTAATTTATATTAAATACTTCATATCTATGCATAATATGAAAGTAACTATGCACTCACATTAGTAGCGTGAGTTGATAGAATCTGACTAGAAACGGCCAGCGGTTCGTGATCGTCAGGCTCAGGACACAGAACGGCTTCAACAAACGAGATAAGAGGAAAGAGGTTTTGGTGCAAGAATGGCTGAAGTAGAAATGGCTATTTATAGGCTGATTTTTGGCCCCTTGCAATGTGAGAATTCATTGCTCACGTCGTGAGCCATGGGTGTATCACCTCGTAGCTTCTCCATCTGCATTTTAGGCTTAAATAGTGTCCCTTTGACTCCTCATATCGTGAGTCTTAAATGTAGAGCGTCTGCTAGCTTCGAAATGTGGTGTTTTGACTCCTCACGTTGTGAGCAATCATGCTCACGTCGTGAGTCTATTCAGATTAGGGTTTTTGGCACGTGTCATGCTCTAATACAACGATATATTTGGAAGGCCATAACTTTTGCATACGAGCTCCGTTTTTGACATTCTTTATATCTACGCGAAGGTGGATACGTACTCCACAACTCTAATTTAGAACCGAAAGACTAAAAGGTACTCTATCGTAAACTCACTTTTTACAAATCCCGATGTCGTGAAACTTCGACGGGTCATAACTTCTTCGTTATCACTCTGATTTCAGAGTTCTTTATATGTACGTAAGCCTTGTAACATATACTCAAACTTAGTTAAGATTATTTATTCTAAATAATCATCTATCAAAAAGTCATTTTTGACGCTTATCGTCTCTAAATTGACTAACCCCAATCTGCGGGCGTTACATGTAGGCACCAAGACTTCGCTTGGTGCTGACACACGATGCCATACACAGGTACAACAACCAATTTAAAAAAAATCACAAAGTTCGCATATGAGATCCTTTTTTGATGTTCTTTATATCCACACGTAGGTATTGATAAGATCTACAACTTTCCATTTGACCCCATTGGCTAATTCTTGACCTATTTTAAATTTAACAGTCTGAGAAGATTACATTGTTGACAACCGTGTAAAATTCATAACTTCTACATATGGACTCGATTTTCAACTGTACTTTTATCGGTGAACTCCTAATAATGAGGCCTTCAATTCTCATTTAGATCATTTTGGCTAAAATTTGACCGATCTAAATTTGATTTCCGGGATGTACATTTCTATGCTAAATCTTAGAAAAATCACAACTCTTTCATACGAAGCCAAATTTGGACGTTTTTTTGTGCACGCTCTCGGTTCAATGTATACTATCACTTTTGTTTAGATTGCTAAGGCTAAAAAGTATTTTATCGCAAACTCACTTCTTCGTTATAAGTCAGATTCCAGCGTTCTTTATAAGTACGGAACCCTTGTGACATATACTATAATTTGTTAAGATTATTCATTCTAAATAATCTTCTATTAAAATGTCATTTTTGATTCTTATTGTCTCAAAATTAACTAGCCCGAATCTGCGGGCACTACAATTACCTTCTTGGAGTGGAAAATTCTATTGGGTTCAATTTCCTTGAGAATGTAATTGTTTGATCAAGGTTGTGGTTGTGCCCCTCAAGCTGTCGGGCATGCCGGGGATGATAAGGAATGATTTCGAGGACGAAATCAAATTTAATTGGGGGAGAGTTGTAACTCCCTGATTTTCAGGCATTTTCAAATTCATCTCTTGGTTTTAAAGTATGTCATTTTGGTACTTGTTTTGGAAGGAACTGGTCGCAAGAAGCCCCAGTGGCAAAATGGCAAGTTTGGAAGCAGGAGTTGTATGTTGCACGTACATGTGAGTACGCTAAGCATACCAGGGCGCGCTAGCTTTTCAGCCTCCAAGCCCTTGAGTCATTTTTGGAAAACACTAACCCCATAGGAGAGTGTTTTAGGCTAAAAGTGTTTTCTTTGTGTGCTTAAGGAAGAAGGAGTGGCGTCAAGGAAATTAGAAGTGGAAGGAATATTGTGGATCTTGGATCAACACCTTCTTGGGAAGCTCCAGAAGCGCGTGGATCTTAGCGGATCTGTAGTCAGAGATTATTCGTGGGATCAACTGTGATGGGGTTTTCACTTGTTATTGGCCGTTTGGGGATCTGTAAGCCAGCGGCCAGGGACAGTCTGTATGATTCGGCAGTGTGAGGAGAGTTTTCCTTATTGTACTTTCTGGTCGAAAGCACCAAGTCCGGCCCATTGGATTGTTATCCTGCTTTATCGTATGTTGGTCTGCTGTAGTGATCTGTTCGATCGGTATCCTAGTATATAGGACGATGTTATGCTTTGTGATTTTTAAGATCTGCCTGATTTTCTGTTAACCGGTTATATGTTAAGTTGTTTATATGTCGCCATGGTGTGGGTGGGTTGAGACTCTACTGCTTTTTGTTGTCAGTCAACGAACCCGATAATGTTTATATCGATATGTTGTTATTTTTTACTAGGCTTATATGTGTTTTGTATATGTATATGTTGACATGTTGTTTGGTTGGGTTGAGGCGGTTCTACTGTGTGCTGAAGGCCAACAGATCCAGGGCGTCCTAGGTAGACAGAAGGCCAGTCGGGTGTACCAGTCAGGCCTGAAGGCCTAAAGAACGTTCCTGATAGGTTGAAGTCCTGGTGAGGCGTACCAGCCATGTTGAAGGTTCTGTGAGCGTACCAAATAGATTGTAGGCTGGTGAGGCATTCTAGTTAAACTAAAGGCTATATGGGTGTACCACATGGACTGCATGCCGATGGGGCGTTCTGATCATGCCAAAGGCCCTGTATGCATGTTGTTTTTGGTATATGTTAACTATTTGTGTGGTGGTACTTTGGGGGAACTCGCTAATCTTTGTACTTAAGTTTTGGTTTATGGTATCAGGTACTTCAGAGATTTGTAGCAAGGTGAAGGCATGACCATACACATCCTGATTTTATTGCATTGATCATGGGAGACACTGATTTGTAAATAATGTTTTGGAAACAATGTTTTGTAAACACTTTTACTAGTAAATGGGTTGTTTTGAAACGTTTAAATTTGTTGTAATTTTTGGGACGTTACAAAAAATATGGCAGATATGCACTCCAAGCTTGTGCAAGGGATCAAACTCAAAGGATCCTCAGATCTGGATAATATAAAACTAAGATGACCACAATGATCCATAAAGTTGCCAACTTTATGGAATCCAACTTTCCAAACTTCCAATCCATGAAGATTAAGGGACAAACAACCAAGATATAGAAGAAAGTAACAAAAGATTAGATCTTGGACACTTACAAAGGTCCAGATAATGCACAAGGGGGATATGATTAGACTTGCTTACTGAATCCACACTCTAAAACACCTTCTTCTTCTTCTTCTTATTCTTCAATCTACTAAGAGCACCAAAAAGGTCCAAAAATCACAAAAGGAGGCTAGCGTTAAGGTTTCTGAGTCTATAGAGTGATGGATGTTGGGGATGAGCAAACCCTATCACTCACTTTACTATAAATAGGGCTCAAACCTGAAATATTAGGATTTTAGTCATCAAGCGGCCGCCATGCAGTAGGGACCAAAACAAGACACACATTAAATATTTCTTGGCCATGTCATGGTGGTGCTTTCGCCACGTTGTGGCAACCCCATGTCCACTCAAACTAGATTTCTTCCTCGAAATCGTCGGCTGAAAATATATCTAGGTAATGATCACGCATTTATGCCTCGGGTTCAAAAGTCCACTTGGAACCCTTCCAATGCAACCATTGTACCTTAATCAAAGGCACTACCATGTAACACAAGTTCTTCGTCTTCCTATCCAGAATCCCCACTCACCTCTCTACATAATTCAGGCACTCATCGACCTGAATATTATCCGATGGAAGCACCACCGAATCGTCAACCACACACTTCCGAAGTTGAGAAACATGGAAGGTGCTACGAAGTTGACTAAGCTCCTCGGGCAGTACCATTTAGTAGGCCACCTTACCTACCATGGACACTACTTGAAAAGGTCTAATAAATCAAGTGCCTAACTTACCCCTCTTCCTGAAGCATATAACACCCTTCCAGGTTGATACATATAGTAATACCATATATCCAACCTGAAACTCCAAATCAGACTGTCGTCTATCAGCATAACTCTTCAGTCAGCTATGTGTTGTCTGCAACCTCTGTCTAATTTATTGAATGAGCTTTGTCGTCTGGAGGACCACCTTAGTCCTCCCATGAACCTATTACCAACCTCTCCCCAACAAACTAGAATACGACGCTTACTCGTATATAACAACTCGTATGGTGGTGCCCATATGCAAGAGTGATAGTTTTTGTTTTATGAAAACTCAGCTAGGGGAAGGTAGGAGTCCCAGAACCCATCGAAATCAATAACACACTCCCTCAACATATCCTCAATCATCTGAATAGTCCGCTCACTTTTACCATTAGTCTAAATCCTTAGGTATTTATCTTATATCTTATATCTTATATCTTATATCTTTTCTCTATATCCTTCCTAGGTATTTCCTATAATTATCACAATATAATTATTTTATATTTGATAGTTATAATATTTTATCTTAATCATTCATAGGGATTTCCTATAACTATCACAATATAAATCTTTTATCTTATATTTTCTAATTATAATCTTAGATCTCATAATTACTTTGTATATATAAGTATTCATATATATATATATATATATACATATATATATATATATATATATATATATATATATATATATATGTACACACACACACATACACAAACCCTAATTATGGTTATTTGAAAATAGGATATTTGGGCAGAGTAACAACTAAGTACATTGCATATCCTTATATTTTGACCAATATAACTTCTAGGTACTACATTATCCTAGGGAATTTGGTCATTATAACATTAGATATTATCTCTTCCTAGACTATCAGACATCATATCTCTTAGGCATAATACCATAGCTTAACACTAGGCATAATATCTACAACGGTATTATCCTAAGGATTTAAGTTTTTTAAAATGATTTGATATTTATAACGATAAATATGTTTTGATAAAACCATGTGATAAGCATCTATTCCACCATAAAACATTTAAAATGGTTAAAATAGGGGCCGTGTATTCACTCTAGCGAAGTTTTTTGAAGCATTTGAGCCATTGCATCCGAAGCTTCGCGCCATCGAGAGGAATTCCGAAACGAATTGAGAGGTATAGCGAGAGTGTTTGGAAGAGTGTTTGGGATAAGAAAATCATAAAGTGAGTACCTCTATATATAGGGGTTGTGCACACAACACACTTCATGCGCGGCGTGCACTCACTTCGTGGCTCAATCCAGAGATTGCCACATGTCACACTTCTGATGGTCCGTGTCTCTCTAATCCTCGACGAATCTGGGTGTCAGGTGTGCACGTCGGGCACGACGCACACCTGGCGTGCACCCCCAAGTCTTTTATCAAAATTCATATCTTCCTTCGCTGCAACACAAGAATCATTAAGTCTCAAACATCCCTTTGTTGTTGAAGGGTTTTGAACATTCTAACACTCCTATGATGTACATGCAACCTTATAAACCTTGGATCTATGTTTTCTCTATTATACATGCAAATATTCAATATTCCAAGGTTTTATCCTAACTAGCATAATATGAAGCAACTATACTACAAAAGCCTAGTTAGATGACATACCTTTTGATACAGCTTGAGTCTTGAACTTTTAGAGCTTAGCCCCAATAGTTTGGAAGCCTCAAGTGGAATCACAAATCACCAAAAACACATTGGAAAACTTGAGAGAATAGTAAGCACACTAGAAATTGGTCTACTCTTGTTTACTCACACACTAGTGCCATTTAATGTGCCAAAGACCTCTTTATATAGTATGGAGGATTAGGGTTACATTGATGTAAACGCTAATACCCATGACCTTTCATTTCAATAGGATCCATGGGTTAAAAACTGCATGGACTATCCATGCAAGCTTAGCCCAACCTAAATGAACTTGGCCCATGCTATATATACATATATATATATATATATATATATATATATATATATATATATATATATATATATATAAGAGCCCATATTTAATTAGTTCCTTTTGATCACAAAATTAATTCTAAATTAATTCTTAATCAATACTAATTAAATAATATGATTTCATATTAATATATTACAACTCATAATATATTAATAAACCATAGACATACTATTCTCAAAACACTATCCATACAAATTGTTCCGGTGAAGTGCAACCCAAATGGACCATGCTACTCTTGGGTTGAATACATACCAATAATAGTTATGGGCTTAGACATCTAATCCAACAGTTGTGATGCAGGGATGATTTACTGCGAACCAAACTTCACGTTCTTACAACATAACTAATGTGGATATTACTACCTCCTATCTTAAACATCGACTAACCCACATCTGATCTCTCCTCCCTTTAGCCTAACACGCAGGAAAACACAACCCCGTTATAGAAATTAACACCCCCTACCATCGTCTAACCACTCAACCTCATGCTGCAATCCTCAAGTCGATCATCACAGCAGCTTCCTTCATGAGTCCTGCAAATCAATCTGACACTACTTCCCATAAGGCTAACGAGTCCTTTGAGTCAGCTAACTCACACATGTATGCACCTATCAAACCTAAACTTCCACGGACACTAAGGCTCAAATGATTACCAATCTCATTTTGAACAATCATATTCGACAGGGTGAAAGCAATGAGAATGACTGCAATTACGCTAGTGCCATACAACAATACCTACCCTTCCTTAGCTCCTTAGAAACCTTTTTTACCCTTCCCGATCATTGTATGGATCTTGTGCTTTCAGTAGTATGGATCCACACTTCCTTTCACACCTATCCAAACATGTCCCGAGAATTGCCTCAAAGTCTCTAAATTATTTTACCAGACCACTATCAATCTTAGATACATGTGCCACCACAGGCACACACTATTGCCCATCCTAGACTCCTTCACTCTAGGGTTCTTCTCACATATGAGCGCACACAAGAACGCTTTTCTAGGAACTCTACCACTGGTAGGTGTATCAACACACCCATATGTTTCGAAAAGCCATTACAAACTGCCTAGATTCCCAACTTATACTTCCCCATACACAAATGTTCACACCATCACACTCTAACACTTCTATAAGGTCACTAGGAATACTCACTCCCACCCTGCTATCAGTTGTGACTGAAACGTCTACCACTTTCAACCAACTATCTTACGAATACAGTACATGCAACAAGGATTATACAATTCTTTGACTAAAAGATCCAGCACTACAACGGTTGGACTCAAACAAGAGCTACATAATAGGCCAAATCAAACATTCTAAAACTATTAAATTTTTGTGGCATGCAACTTACCATATTCGTTCAATACTTAACTAACATCGATATATGTTTAACATAACACAAAGCAAACAACATTCAAATAGAAAACAATAGGCAAAAAGGCATCATAAGGATCAGGCAACCTAGCATGCAATTCATGAGGATCCTTAGCCTACACACTATCCTGCATCTATAACAGCTCATACATCACATATAAAAGACATCTCTCCTAAGAAGGTTGTAACACCTGGAATCTAGAAGATTAATTGTAGAAATAAATCCCCTTTCCTAGGGACCAACTCGACAAGTTTATGGTGGGAAACTCGACGAGTTGGAGGCTTTTGGGTCGCACATTTTTATGGATAAACTCGGCAAGTTGGTGAAGGGAACTCAACGAGTTGGACGCTGACTGAGAAACCCTAATTTTTGGGTTTTTCACCCTATTTAAACACCTTAAGTCCTAGGTGTTAGCCTCATTCCCAACCTCCATAACCCCTAACCCTAATCTAGAAACCCTAGAGCCTCCTTGAGTGTTGTGAGCTCATTGTGGGTGTGTTTTGGTGTCTTTGAAGGTCATTTAAGGAAGAGAGGCATGGTGCTTGGTGGTGGTTCAAGTACATGCTTTCAGATCATGATTCGCTGCTCCATTTCCATCATATTTCGGGTATAAAGTTCTAACCTTGCTTAATATTTTCTTAGATCTCTTCTTGGGTTAGATTGTATGCTTTTAGCCATGGATGGGTGGTTGTTGGGTAAGTAGAAGTCCCCAATGGTTATTCTTTAAGATCTATGATCTTCATGAGCTCTTTTGGCATAAAGGTGCGAACTTTATGGGTTTAAGGGTTTCATGCACTCGTTATGTCTTTCATTTAGCCCTTTTTGAGCTTTCGAGCTCCTTCTAGTCATGCTTAAGCGTAAAGATGTAAACTTTATGCGACCATCTAGCCTGATGCGGCCAGATCTGCATTTTGGGTATTGGCTTTGATGATTAAGTGCTTAATGGTTAAGCCCTCACTCTTTCAAGTCTAAGGTTTGGGTTTGGACCCATTTAGGTGGTTCCTAGGGGTAAATTTGGAAACTTTACCCTTCTTGATCTCTTTTTGGCCGAGATCTGAACATTGGAGCTCTTGGATTCGATGAAGGCAACTTAATGCACTAAGCTATTGGGTCTTGGGAAAACTCGGAAAGTTTGTGGGTCGAATCGGAAAGTTGTTTTGGTTTACCCAGTTTTTGAGTTGATGTGGGTCAACTTGTCAATTTGATTAGACAACTCAGTGGTTTGGGTTGATATGGATTATAGATCTTGACTTTCGATTTATGTCTTTGATCAAGTTTATCCCAAGGGGGTACATGAGGTAATTTTATTTCTAATTAAGGAAATTATGGGCTTAGGATAAGGCCCATATGGGATTAGGCCCAATTTGGAAAATTATCCCATTAGTGGGCCTTTGTGGATCTTTTGGTTTTGGGCCTTAGTTTTGGTTGATGTTGGGGTTAGGGGTAAAATGGTCATTTTACCCCAAGTATGGTTGGTGGGACGTGGGATGGAACCCAATCGTTAATTGTGTGTTGTTTTGATCTGATAGTTCGGAGGTGTCGTCAGGGCATCAACTAGGGATATCTTTCAATGTGCTTCAACATTCGAGGTGAGTTTCCTTACCGTGTTTAGTGAGTCAAAGGCACCAATGCCAACCCATGTTTATGTTATCTTGATAGTATGCTAGTTGTCTTTGTGACTCTTACATGTGTCTGTGGTTATATGCATTTTGCACTAAGGTCCGATGTCGGGCGGAGCCCGATGACTATTTGTGTGCTATGTATATTTCATGTGTATGTATTTATATGCTTTCCGAGCTCAGCCTAATGACCGGGCGGGGCCCGATGACTATTCAGGGCCCATTATATGTTTTATTATGTATGGTATGTGCTAATTGGGGAACTCACTAAGCTTTGTGTTTACGGTTTTTAGTTTGTGTTTTAGGTAATCCAGTCGTCAAATGAAAAAGCTCAGGATGATCGCAGCACATACACCCATGTTTTTCGCAATACGTGATCTCTGGGAATGAACTCTGACAATTGTTTTATTTGAAATGTTTTTGAATGTTTGGACAAAGCTACAATAGTGTTTTGATTATAATGAAAATGAAATTTTTATCCTTGATTATTGGGATGCTACAAGTTGGTATCCGAGCCTTGGGTTGAGGGATCCGAGAATACTCTCGAGTGTTCCTGAACTCAAATTGAGGGTTTGGTGAAATTTTTTATAAAAGGAAATTTCTAATCAAAGGAAGGGATGTGATGCGTTCAATCGGCCGAGCTTAAGTAAGTTTCTCCCAAAATACCCATACATGTTATCTGATATGATTTGATTTATGAATCTGTGAATCGCATTCTAGTTAGAGTTAAGGATCTGCTCAGTTTTGCATGGTAGAATGCAAGGAGAGATGCCTTGTATGCCTATTGTATGAGCTTGTAGACTTGCAAGCTAGTCCTGATTAGCCAATGATAGGATGGTCTGATATGATATGCCTGTAGTCTATGAAGCATGGTGTCACAACCCGAAATTTCCATTTTGAACAAACCATATCAAGCCAATAGAAGTAGAGCAGTTGCAGTGAAATTCCAGACTTCGGGTATAAGTTTGACCATTTTTTAGGATTTACACTAAAGGAGATATCAGGAGAGTGGATGCACTAGGGTTTTGTGCAACACTGTTATTCCAATACTCTTGGATATTAGAGTTCATTCCCGGAATAAAAGTATTTTCTGCCAAAAATCCATGGACTATATATAGAAATCTGAACCATATTCATTCATTAGTTACATTTCCAATTAGAGAAAAGCTAACATTCTCTCTAGGGGATCTTCGGGTTTTTATCCCAAATTGTGAGTACCTCGATCTAGTTATACTATATAGCTTAGATTGTGTTTTATAACATCAAAATCGGACCAAAACCCCAAGATTTGGGAGTTTACTGCCCAAGAACACTTGGGGAGTAAACTCCATTTTAAGGGCCAAAAGTGTCCCAATGTCCCTCAAAGCCTTGGAACTCAAACTAGAAGCCACCATTACATGTTTAGGACACAAAATCA
The DNA here is from genome assembly GCF_002870075.4 of Lactuca sativa. Taxonomy (NCBI): domain Eukaryota; kingdom Viridiplantae; phylum Streptophyta; class Magnoliopsida; order Asterales; family Asteraceae; genus Lactuca; species Lactuca sativa. The sequence continues at coordinate 220,821,196 of NC_056626.2, read as the reverse complement.
ATTAGAATCAAAGGGTGAAAGTGAGTTCACGGCCAAGGAGGTTCTTGGGCTGTGAACTCCATGTTTAACTGCCAAAATGGCCTAAAAAACCTCCTTAAGCCAAGAGACTAAATTGGACATGTACCTAAATCAGTCTAGGACTAGCAAACACACTTAGAACACCAAGAGTAAGGTGTTCACGGTTCAAGAAGTTCTAGGACCGTGAACTCCATAAAATGGTGCCATAAACTCTTCTAAAGCCTAGTACAAAAGCCTAGTTTAGTTCCTAGTTAATTTAGGGAGTTGAAAGCACCATAAACATCCTCCCAAGGGAGATTACAGCCGTAATCTCCAAGGGATATGGTCCCAGGGCCGTAAACGCCTAAAAGGAGTTATATTATGCCTTAAACTCTTCCATAGACCAAGCCATTAAGTAGAAATGCTTATTAGGGCCTTATAGAGCATCAAACATAAAATGGTAACATAAGTGTGAGCTTACGGCCGTAAACTCATGAGTTTACGACCTTAAACTCACTTAGTAGGGTCATTAGGGCCATGAACCTCATGGTGGAGTATTCCTTGAGCCCTACACATAATAGCTTCCCCTACAAACACTTAGATGCAATCCTAGTGGCTAATAACACTTAATAAAGGTGTTTAGCATGTCCTAGGGTGTCTTGACTTGTTTATTAGTTGTATATAGACTAATTTGTTACATATATGTGAATTTATATGTTAACTAGGACCATAGAGTGTGTTCAAGACTTCACTTGACACCTAGCAGTCCTACCTCTTCAGTTCATTCCAATCACTTACAACAGGTGAGTTCATACCCCTTAATCAATGTTTTAACTATTTTTAAATGTTTTATGGGGGGATACAAGTAGAATCATGCTACTTATTATATCAATCACATGTAATTAATAAGCAGCATTCAAATGATTTACTACTCATTAGCCGTTTTACCAAACAGTTTCCATCAAATGATTTTCATAAACACTTTATATGTTTAAAAATCCTTATTAAACTGTACATTTTACTCTTTATTTTTCATTTCAAACTCATTTACAACTGTGTTTAAAACAAATGTTTATTTATACTTAAACTATTTTATCAAACCCATGCTTTCAAACCGTTTTATAGAGTGACATCAACTCAATCTTTTCTTAAAATAATAATTATGTTCAAAGGTTTTACAAAACTTATTTATTCTTTTATATTATAAATTGCATGCCTCTATATGTATAGTTATATAAGAAACATTTAAAAGACTTAGGAAGGCTATCCACCTTGTTTTCTTTTCCTCGATTTGGATGTGGTCTGATAGAATATCGGGTACCCGTCCGAAGGTCGTTTAAATATTTGTTATATATCATGTGTACATATATAGTCATAAAAGGTCTTTCCAGTTCATCCAATGCCCTTGGGTAGCAAGGGTATACATCGATGTTCATATGTACCAGTTATATTACTAGTAAGCTACCATATGGGTAGTTTAGGAAGATACTAGAACTATTACTAGAACGTGATATCATACAATGAGTCAGTTCATTCACGAGTCAATACTTGCTAGATAGAGAGAACATACATTACAGCTAGTACACACAGTACATTAATATACAATTGCATGATTACGTTTACATAGAAATTATGTTTTAAGCATGCCTATATATGTATAGTTATATAAGTAATGTTTAAAAGACTTAGGAAGGCTATCCACCTTGTTTCCTTTTCCTCGATTTGGATGTGTTCTGATAGGATATCGGGTACCCAAGGTCGTTTAAATATTAGTTATATATCATGTATACATATATGGACATAATAGCTCCTTTCAGTCACTTCAGTACCTTTGGGTAGCAAAGGCATACGTTCATATACTTTTACATGATTACGCTTACATAAGTACATATACATGAATACGTTAACAAAATTGTGATCCAATGTATCAGAGCATGCCTTCAATGTCATGGCCCGAGTTGTAGCTAGAGTCTCTTGGAGGGAGGGCGTGAGTTTGCGTATAGATCTATACTGGATTGACTATCCTACACCTTGCTGCTAACTACAGCTGGACCGGTAGGTCTGCGGGTGCCAAACGTCATTTCTTTTTACGACCATACGTATGTCGTTGTTACCAGTCAATAGTATGGTGCAATTAATCACATGATACCTTAATATAAATCCGGTTTAAGGTAGTTACTACACCAGTAATTCCTGTAATTCCTATATTTTGTTAATGATAGTTACACTTGGGAAAATTACACACTTTTACAAGAAACGAACATCTAGAACAGTTAAGTCTTGGTAGAAGACTACATTGAGAACAGTTAGGTCTTGGTAGAAGACACCCTGTATATAATAGTAGGAATCATAGGGATCTCTAGGGTTTTTCAAACGTTTACAGTTGTTTTACAAACATTTTTACACTTACCGTTCATATACATTTTTCCATACTTACAGTTCATATACATTTTCAATACATAAAAATTCTTACATACAAATTAAGACACTAAAATACTTATGATCTCACCAGCTTCAAAGCTGAAACTCGCTTTCAAAATTACTTGTATCCTTAGGTCATTATAGATAGGTACCGATGCAAGGATTAGGGAAGATGGAGCTCGTTCAAGACTCATCTTTCATTTTGATTTATGCTTTAGTGTTTATCAAAATTTGACAGAACACAGTTGAATAATAATTATATTATTAATGCAATGGATGATGTTGTTGCTTGTTTACTACTTTTCAATGTTGTGATACTGTACATGACGTCCTCCGCCCCAGAACGTTTCCGCCATTCTTGGTTTTGGGGTGTGACACATGGGATGCTGGATTGGGTATGATTTGTATGCGTAAGGAAATTAGTAGCGGGAGTGGGAGCTCCTAGTATGTGTTGTAGTATGTAGGTTTCGATGCTCGTGATTATTCTATGGATTGGAGTGTTTTTGCATGAATGCTGCTTGCTTCGTGCTTTGTGGAACTCATAAGTGATGAGAGTTAGCTATTGAGTAAAGATGCCAAGTCACATGTGGCAAAGGTTGATAGTCTCAAAGTGATGGATTTGACCCTATTGTGCAACTCTCGTTTGAGTCTAACCGTTGTAGGGATGAGACTGTTATTCGAAGGATTATCTAAGCTTTGTTGCATGTGATTGTGTTCATCAGGTAGCTAACTGACATTGTGAGGAGTTCTTCAGCAGCTGATGGCCGGGTGAGGTTGGGAACCTAGGAAAGCCTAGGGTTTGCTTCAGTGGGATTTGTTGTGTTGGTTAGCGAGTGTTGTTGTTTGGATTTCAGAAGGTGACTTAGACGATGCGGGAGGATTCTTGAGGAAAGTATGGATAGGTGTGGAAGGTAGTATTGGGTGTATTCTACTGGAAACACTGGATCCATACTCGAATAGAGGAGAGTCTAGCAGAATCTAGGAATCCTATGGGATGAGGATTCTTGGGAATATTCAGACTTGTTGCGTGATGTTTTGGTTTGGTGTTGAACACTCAAGAATAAGGTTCAGATTTTGGTTCCGGCTCAATAGTAGGTATTAAGCCGATCGATGCGCGGTCGAGGGAGTTCATCTCATTGAAGATTTCTCGCGAAGTTTCGGAATGGACCTTGGTGGTCTTTGGTTCGGCCAAGGAAGGGAATTTGTAACACCTGTTCCAGGTATTATTTAATTTATCTAATTTTTTTAGGGTTTTGTGCATGGACTCGCCGAGTTGGGGAGCTCGAACTCGTCGAGTAGAGGGTATTATGAGGATGCGTGACTTCAGACCTACTCGATGAGTCGGAGGACCCGACTCGTCGAGTAGGAATTGTAAAGAGAAACACTAATTTTCAGGGGTTTGTACCCTATTTAAAGAACTAATAGCTCATTTGCAGCCTCTTTTGTCGTTCCTACAACTAGAGAAACCCTAGTTTTAGCCTTGCATCGTTTTGAGTGAGAGAGAGAGAGAGAGAGCTTTTGAGAGTGATTTTGGTGTGGTTGTGAAGGATTTTGGAGCTTGAAGAAGAAGGAGCAAGGAGAGAAACAGTAGATCCGACATCCACTCTGTATTAGCAACCATCTTGAGGTATAAAGTTACTATCTTGATCTTTAGTTGCTTAGATCCCTTTTCTTTGAAGTAAACGGACACTTTCGCTGCCAAAAAGGATGTCATACTCGGAATTGGAGTTATCACAAGGATATGGTTCCAGATCTGGACATCTCTAGGTACTCAATGACATAGATTTGTAAACTTTATTAGTCCCTTCCCATGCACTAAAACCATGTAGGAACCTTAGTTTTGGTGTTCTAGCCTTGTAAGGCCTTGCATGCACGTAAAGTTTGCAACTTTACGTGGTAATTACACTAGGAGAAGTTGGATTTGAAGGTTAGGACCTTGGATTTCACTGGAAAGGACTGAACACAAAGGGACTATAGGAACTCGTCGAGTCCCTTATTCGACTCGACGAGCCAGGTAGGGTTTACCTGTTTTCGAGATTATGAATGAGTGCAGTAAAGGATTAGAGTTTGGGTCTGCATGAACTTTTGATTTTCTAGATATTTGATGAACTTGACGAGTCACTTAGGTGACTCAATGAGTTGACTCGGGATTCAGTGGAACGGACCCGAGAGGAACTTGACGAGTAGTTGGATGCCCTCGAAGAGTTGAGGTCAACATGTACTATTGACTTTGACTTTGACCAAGGTTGAATTTGAGGGAGTTTATGGTATTTCGGGATTTGTGACAATTTATTCACATGATGATTATAAGCAATTGAGTTGGAGCAGTGCGTGGGACTTTTTCAATTTTATCTTGTCAGTTCAGCATTCGCGGGAGGTGAGTCTTCTCAATATACCAATGAGTTTAAGGCACCAAGGTCGGCCCATTTTATGATATGTGGATTATCGATTAATTATGCGCGATGTTATTACGACATTTGCATGGGAGACCCCATGGGGTTCCCGTGGAAGTAGACTAAGACCACGTGGGGGTTCCCGTGGCATTTGGTGTAAGATCTTGGAGGGTTTCCATGGCATCCCAGTATATTTTCATGTTTAGTGTGTAGGATATTTGTTGGTAGTGAAGACCATGTGGGTGCCTATGATAGTTAGTGAAGACCATGTGGGGGTTCCCATGGCAGGAAGACCGTGTAGGGGTTCCCATGGCAGGTAGTTAAAACCATGTGGGGGTTATAGTGGCAGTAGGTATAAGACCCTGGAGGGTTTCCATGGCTTCCTATATGTCTGTATGCATGGCTTATGTGGTATATGTAGCTTTTATAGCTAATATCATATATGTTTATATGGATTGTATGTGGGGTATGCTTTAGGGAACTCACTAAGCATTAGCTTATAGTTTATGGATTTGTTTCAGGTTCATCGGAGCCCAAGGGCAAGGGAAAGACTTGATGGCACGGCATGCACTCTTTCTCCGAAATTTCATGGGACACTCTAATGATTTGCAATAATATTGTTATTTTTAAGAATTTGAAAACAATTGTATTGATATTTTATGGTTTATGGAAAGTATTTTTGACTATTTAAAAATGAACATTTTCTTTTGAAAATCGGGTTGTTACAAGTTGGCATCAGAGCCTTGGTTTTAGGGATTCAGGCACACTCTTGGGTGTGTCAGGACTCAGACTAATGGAAATGGTAAAATTGTTTTCAAAAATAAAAGTTAAAAACTTTTTAAGAATGGAAAAGAGGAGAGTGCAATACGCGTGATCGGCTGAGCAAAGTAAGTAGTTCCCCAATATGTTAGCCATGTTATACTGATATTTAACTTATGATAATCGTATGGATCTTGTTGTGTGTATGATTTTAAAATTGTATACGGTTAGGAGCTTATAGCCTGAGAATGATTGATTTGGACTTATTTCCTGTTCCTTTTTTGGTTGTGGTCCTAGGGTAAAATCTCTTATTCGAAAGTCTATTTGATCCGTTTATGTGTACAATTTGCATGCATAAACGCAACCTGTTATGATTGGTCAGATTGTTGTGGCTAGAGAAAATCTTAGGATAACCTAGGATTTAATTGATGATTGTAGCTTATGGGATACATTGTTTTATGGCATGAATTCGAGTTATCGGATAGAGCCTTGGGGAAGGTACAAGTATGTGTGGAAGGTTGTATTGGGCCCGTACTACTGAAAGCACATGACCTGTACCCGAACTGATGTTAGATTTGGAAGATCTAAGGAGGATCGGTGTGGGAAGATCCCCTTTTTGGATGTCTTGATCATTATTATTTATGACATTGCAGTTCAGTATGGTTGTGACATGACATGGAGCTGGGGGGTCAGGATCGGGATCTAGATCTAGGTCGGGTGATGGTACCGAGCCCATTGATGAGAGGCTGTGTGAGCTCATCGCAACCTAGGTTACGAGGGGCATCCTTGACACTACCCCGGTTAACTTTGGGACAGTTAAGGAGGGTATGATAGAGATCATGGAGGAGAGGCTCAAGGCATTTAGAGCCGAGATTGCTGCAGGCCAGGTAGGGGCCCGAACTCCCTCATTCCGAGAGTTCAAGGTGTGCGGGGCGCCAGAGTTTTTCAGGGGTAGGGACCCCATTGTTACCCGACACTGGGTGGCGGATATAGAGAATTCCCAACGTATGATTTCTTGCCCTGATGTGGAAAAGGTGGATTTTGCTTCATGTATGCTGAGAGACAGAGCCCGAGACTGGTGCGGAGAGGTGACTAGTAATGTAGTAGCAGCCGGTGTAGCACTGAGATGACATGGGCTGAGTTTGTTCAGCGATTTGACTTGGAGTTTGCACCAGCTCCTGAGGTGCAACTTTTGGTGAGGGGGTTCCAGGAGCTCTAACAGACCACCGAGATTGTGGCAGAGATTACCGTCGTGTTTTAGGAACGAGCACTGTTGATCCCACAGTATGCTACAGACGAGGATATGAGGTAGACGAGGTATCATTCCATGATGAGGGATGATATCCAAAAGTTTGTAAGCTTCATAGGGTGCAAATACCTAAATGAATTGGTGGAGAAGGCATGTGAGCAGGAGATACAGTTGGACTTCCGCACCAAGCTGAAGCCTAAGCAGCCACAGACAACAGTAGGTCTGGCTAAAAATACTAAGCCCTAGAATTCATCCATTAGGGGCCAGCAGGGCCGTGGCCAGTGTGCCAAATGTGGGAGATCTCATGGTGGAGTTTGCCAAGGGAAGGGCCCGGTATGTTATACGTGTGGTCATTCAGGCCACAAGAGTAGGCACTGACCAAGAAAGGCTTGATTTGTTTCCACTGCAACCATACTGGCCATTACAAGGCCGATTTTATGAGGTAGCAGGGAGGAGGAGGAGCCATGGCGGTACCTGCACCCGCAATGTTGAGGATTACTAATAGCCGCCCTGCTAAGGCAGATGCTCCTGCGGTGAAGATCTATGCATTTCAGCTGACCACCGAGGAGGCTCGGGCAACGCTAGACGTTGTGGCTGGTATGTATTTTATCTTCTTGCTCTATATTTATTGCATTGCTTATGTGTATATTGTGCTTATGTATAGGGACATTTTTGGTCAATGGTATGTTTGCCCATATTTTGTTCGATTCGGGAGCTACCCGATCGTTTGTATCTCGTGCACTTAGCAAGAAGTTTCGGGGTGCGCCGGGGACTTTAGATTCCTCTCTTGAGGTGGAGATTGCGGACTGTTGAGAGAAAAACTTGAGACACACTTGAACAAACGTTAGAACTAGTATAGTTGATGAATAGTTTATCTCAAAGGATCTAAAAGCTCAACAATAATAATAATAAGTTAGAGTTAGATAATTAGAGATTTAGGTGCGGAAATGTAAGGAAATATAATGACTATAGGTATTATATCAAGTATACACATAAGTTAATTCTTAACATGGAATGCATTCAAACCAAGTTAGTAAGGGAGATCAAACTTAATGATTAAGTCAAGAATGACTTGCTCCGAAGAGAGTTGATGTTCGGTTATGATAAAGTGAACTTTGAGAGTAAGAAAGAGATGAGAGTAATAACACAAGATATGAGATTCAAGATGCAAAGTGTTATCAAATATATTTCAAGAAGAAAGATTGAGTCCTATATATAGAGACTCAAAGGTTACACTTGTTGAACTATCTAAATGTAGCCATGCAAGGCATACCGGACAAAAGAGAGTATTCTAAGAAAAGCAGATAAAAAGCTAAACTAAGAAAACTAGATAGTGAACTGTGGATGATGATGACTTCGGATGCAGTTGCTAAACTGACCTGACTGCGGATCTTCAAAGGGATGTGGTAGGTCAAGTTTAAGAGGGTCACTTTTATGATTCTGATTCAACATGGACGACCGCACTGTGAGTGCTACGAGGGTGTATCGGGACTGTGTCCTGAATGTGCTTGGGGAGAGGTTCCGTGTTGATCTAGTCCTGATACCGATGTGAGGGCTAAAGGTGATTGTCGGGATGGACTGGTTAGGGGCCAATGGGGCCACGATAGATTGCGAGTGCCAGTTGGTGAGAGTTCGAACCCCAAGTGGGGGAGAACTGTATATTCATGGGGAGAGGGCCTCACAGGGGCCACCCTCTGTTCAGCTTCGAGGGCTAAGAGTTTTTTGCAGCAGGGTTGTATGGATTTCTGGAATATATATCGCATACAAGAATTGAGACCCCGAGGGATTTGGAAAGTGTACCGGTTGTACGGGAGTTTCAGGATCTCTTTCCCGGGGAGTTACCCAGAGTGCCTCCGGAGAGGCAAGTGGAGCTTCGCATTGATTTGGTGTCGGGTGCCGCTCTGTTTGCCAAGACACCGTCTCGCCTAGCTCCGGATGAGATGCAAGAGCTGTCTATGCAGCTTCTGGAGCTACTAAACCGAGTGTTTATCCGTCCAAGTAGTTCCCCGTAGGGAGCTCTGATCATGTTCGTGAAAAAGAAGGACGGGTCCCACAGGATGTGCATTGATTATCGAGAACTAAACAAATTAACGGTGAGGGGTGACATCCAGGAGTTTGTGAGCTTCACAGGGTGCAAAACCCTGAATGAGATGGTGGAGAAGGCCCGTGAGCGGGAGATTGAGTTGGACTTCCACACCAAGCTGAAGCATGAGCAGGCACAAACAGCAGTAGGTCAGGCTAAAAAGCCTAAGACCTCAGATTCATCCATTAGGGGCCAGTAGGGTCATGGCCAGTGTGCCAAATGTGGGAGATCTCATGGTGGAGTTTGCCAGGGGAAGGGTCCGGTATGTTATACGTGTGTTCAGTCAGGACACATGAGCAGGGACTGCCCCAAGAAAGGCCTGATTTGTTTCCACTGCAACCAGACTAGCTATAACAAGGTTGATTTTCTGAGGTTGCAGGGAGGAGGAGGAACTGTGGCGGTACCAGCACCCGCCACGTTGAGGATTACTGATTGCCGCCTTGCTAAGGCGGATGCTCCTGCGGTGAAGATCTGTGCATTTCAGCTGACCACCAAGGAGGCTCGGGCAACGCTAGACGTTGTGGCTGGTATGTATTTTATCTTCTTGCTCTATATTTATTGCATTGCTTATGTGTATATCGTACTTATGTATAGGGACATTGACCAAAAATGTCTAAGTCCAAAAATGTCTAAGTTCAATAATAGTTTTAGACTTATCCAAGTGGGAGACTGTTGGATTAATGTCTAAGTCCATAACTATATTTGGTATGTACTTGACCCGACCCGGCATGGTCCATTTGGGTTGCACTTCACCGACACTATTTATATGGATAATCTTTTGAGAATAGTATGTTTATGATTAATATTAATATATTATAAGTTCTAATATATTAATATGGAATCATATTATTTAATTAGTATTGATCAAGAATTAATTTATAATTAATTAAGTGATCAAAAGGAACTAATTAAATATGGACTCTTATATATATGGAATGGGCCAAGTTCATTTAGGTTGGGCTAAGCTTTCATGGATAGTCCATGGAGTGTTTAACCCATGGATCCTAGGAAATGAAAGGTCATGGGTATTAGGGTTTAACCCTAATCCTCCATACTATATAAAGATGTCTTTGGTTGGTGAAATTGGCACTAGTGTGGATACACTAAAGATGGGCTAGCCAATTTCACTAGAGAGAACAAGTAATCATATTCTCTAAAGTATTCCAAGGTGTCTTGGTGATTTGTGATTCCACTTGAGGCTTCCACACTATTGGGGCTAAGCTCTTAAAGCTTGAAGACATCAAGCTACATCAAGAGGTATGTATTCTATCTTGTTACATTCATAGTTTTTGTATGCTAGATTAGGATAATACCTTGGATGTTCTTATTTGCATGTATAATAGAGAAAACATAGATCCAAGGTATTTAGGGTTGCATGTACACTTAGGAAGTGTTAGAATGCTCAAAACCCAACATTGAGACCCCGAGGGATTTGGAAAGTGTACCGGTTGTATAGGAGTTTCAGGATCTCTTTCCCGAGGAGTTACCCAGAGTGCCTCCGGAGAGGCAAGTGGAGCTTCGCATTGATTTGGTGTCGGGTGCCGCTCTGTTAGCCAAGACACCGTCTTGGCTAGCTCCGGATGAAATGCAAGAGCTGTCTACGCAGCCTATGGAGCTCCTAAATCGAGTGTTTATCCGTCCGAGTAGTTCCCCGTAGGGAGCTCTGATCATGTTAGTGAAAAAGAAGGACGGGTCCCACAGGATGTGCATTGATTATCAAGAACTAAAAAATTAACGGTGAGGGATGATATCCGGGAGTTTGTGAGCTTCACAGGATGCAAAATCCTGAATGAGATGGTGGAGAAGGCCCGTGAGCGGGAGATAGAGTTGGACTTCCGCACCAAGATGAAGCATGAGCAGGCACAAACATCAGTAGGTCAGGCTAAAAAGCCTAAGACCTCGGATTCATCCATTAGGGGCCAGTAGGGTCATGGCCAGTGTGCCAAATGTAGGAGATCTCATGGTGGAGTTTGCCAAGGGAAGGGTCCGGTATGTTATACGTGTGTTCAGTCAGGACACATGAGCAGGGACTGCCCCAAGAAAGGCCTGATTTGTTTCCACTACAACCAGACTAGCCATAACAAGGTTGATTTTCCGAGGTTGCAGGGAGGAGGAGGAACTGTGGCGGTACCAGCACCCGCCACGTTGAGGATTACTGATTGCCGCCCTGCTAAGGCGGATGCTCCTGCGGTGAAGATCTGTGCATTTCAGCTGACCACCGAGGAGGCTCGGGCAATGCTAGACGTTGTGGCTGGTATGTATTTTATCTTCTTGCTCTATATTTATTGCATTGCTTATGTGTATATTGTGCTTATGTATAGGGACATTTTTGGTCAATGGTATGTTTGCCCATATTTTGTTCGATTCGGGAGCTACCTGATCGTTTGTATCTCTTGCACATAGCAAGAAGTTTCGGGATGCGCCGGGGACTTTAGATTCCTCTCTGGAGGTGGAGATTGCGGACTGTTGAGAGAAAAACTTGAGACACACTTGAACAAACGTTAGAACTAGTATAGTTGAGGAATAGTTTATCTCAAAGGATCTAAAAGCTCAACAATAATAATAATAAGTTAGAGTTAGATAATTAGAGATTTAGGTGCGGAAATGTAAGGAAATATAATGACTATAGGTATTATATCAAGTATACACATAAGTTGATTCTTAACATGGAATGCATTCAAACCAAGTTAGTAAGGGAGATCAAACTTAGTGATTAAGTCAAGAATGACTTGCTCCGAAGAGAGATGATGTTCGGTTATGATAAAGTGAACTTTGAGAGTAAGAAAGAGATGAGAGTAATAACACCAGATATGAGATTCAAGATGCAAAGTGTTATCAAATATATTTCAGGAAGAAAGATTGAGTCCTATATATAGAGACTCAAAGGTTACACTTGTTCAACTATCTAAATGTAGCCATGCAAGGCATACCAGACAAAAGAGAGTATTCTAAGAAAAGCAGATAAAGAGCTAAACTAAGAAAACTAGATAGTGAACTGTGGATGATGATGACTTCGGATGCAGTTGCTGAACTGACCTGACTGCGGATCTTCAAAGGGCTGCGGTAGGTCAAGTTTAAGAGGGTGACTTTTATGATTCTGATTCAACATGGACGACCGCACTGTGAGTGCTACGAGGGTGTATCGGGACTGTGTCCTGAATGTCCTTGGGGACAGGTTCCGTGTTGATCTAGTCCCGATACCATTGTGAGGGCTAAAGGTGATTGTCGGGATGGACTGGTTAGGGGCCAATGGGGCCATGATAGATTGCGAGTGCCAGTTGGTGAGAGTTCGAACCCCAAGTGGGGGAGAACTGTATATTCATGGGGAGAGGGCCTCACAGGGGCCAACCCTCTGTTCAGCTTCGAGGGCTAAGAGTTTTCTGCAGCAGGGCTGTATGGATTTCTGGAATATATATTGCATACAAGAATTGAGACCCCGAGGGATTTGGAAAGTGTACCGGTTGTACAGGAGTTTCAGGATCTCTTTCCCGAGGAGTTACCCAGAGTGCCTCCGGAGAGGCAAGTGCAGCTTCGCATTGATTTGGTGTCGGGTGCCGCTCTGTTAGCCAAGACACCGTCTTGGCTAGCTCCGGATGAGATGCAAGAGCTGTCTACGCAGCCTCTGGAGCTGCTAAACCGAGTGTTTATCCGTCCGAGTAGTTCCCCGTAGGGAGCTCTGATCATGTTCGTGAAAAAGAAGGACGGGTCCCACAGGATGTGCACTGATTATCGAGAACTAAACAAATTAACGGTGAGGGATGATATCTGGGAGTTTGTGAGCTTCACAGGGTGCAAAACCCTGAATGAGATGGTGGAGAAGGCCCGTGAGCGGGAGATAGAGTTGGACTTCCACACCAAGCTGCAGCATGAGCAGGCACAAACAGCAGTAGGTCAGGCTAAAAAGCCTAAGACCTCAGATTCATCCATTAGGGGCCAGTAGGGTCATGGCCAGTGTGCCAAATGTGGGAGATCTCATGGTGGAGTTTGCCAGGGGAAGGGTCCGGTATGTTATACGTGTGTTCAGTCAGGACACATGAGCAGGGACTGCCCCAAGAAAGGCCTGATTTGTTTCCACTGCAACCAGACTAGCTATAACAAGGTTGATTTTCTGAGGTTGCAGGGAGGAGGAGGAACTGTGGCGGTACCAGCACCCGCCACGTTGAGGATTACTGATTGCCGCCTTGCTAAGGCGGATGCTCCTGCGGTGAAGATCTGTGCATTTCAGCTGACCACCAAGGAGGCTCGGGCAACGCTAGACGTTGTGGCTGGTATGTATTTTATCTTCTTGCTCTATATTTATTGCATTGCTTATGTGTATATCGTACTTATGTATAGGGACATTTTTGGTCATTGGTATGTTTGCCCATATTTTGTTCGATTCGGGAGCAACCTGATCGTTTGTATCTGTTGCACTTAGCAAGAAGTTTCGGGATGCGCCGGGGACTTTAGATTCCTCTCTAGAGGTGGAGATTGCGGACTGTTGAGAGAAAAACTTGAGACACACTTGAACAAACGTTAGAACTAGTATAGTTGAGGAATAGTTTATCTCAAAGGATCTAAAAGCTCAACAATAATAATAATAAGTTAGAGTTAGATAATTAGAGATTTAGGTGCGGAAATGTAAGGAAATATAATGACTATAGGTATTATATCAAGTATACACATAAGTTGATTCTTAACATGGAATGCATTCAAACCAAGTTAGTAAGGGAGATCAAACTTAGTGATTAAGTCAAGAATGACTTGCTCCGAAGAGAGATGATGTTCGGTTATGATAAAGTGAACTTTGAGAGTAAGAAAGAGATGAGAGTAATAACACCAGATATGAGATTCAAGATGCAAAGTGTTATCAAATATATTTCAGGAAGAAAGATTGAGTCCTATATATAGAGACTCAAAGGTTACACTTGTTTAACTATCTAAATGTAGCCATGCAAGGCATACCAGACAAAAGAGAGTATTCTAAGAAAAGCAGATAAAGAGCTAAACTAAGAAAACTAGATAGTGAACTGTGGATGATGATGACTTTGGATGCAGTTGCTGAACTGACCTGACTGCGGATCTTCAAAGGGCTGCGGTAGGTCAAGTTTAAGAGGGTGACTTTTATGATTCTGATTCAACATGGACGACCGCACTGTGAGTGGTACGAGGGTGTATCGGGACTGTGTCCTGAATGTGCTTGGGGAGAGGTTCCGTGTAGATCTAGTCCCGATACCGTTGTGAGGGCTAAAGGTGATTGTCGGGATGGACTAGTTAGGGGCCAATGGGGCCACGATAGATTGCGAGTTCCAGTTGGTGAGAGTTCGAACCCCAAGTGGGGGAGAACTGTATATTCATGGGGAGAGGGCCTCACAGGGGCCAACCCTCTGTTCAGCATCGAGGGCTAAAAGTTTTCTGCAGCAGGGCTGTATGGATTTCTGGAATATATATTGCATACAAGAATTGAGACCCCGAGGGATTTGGAAAGTGTACCGGTTGTACAGGAGTGTCAGGATCTCTTTCCCGAGGAGTTACCCAGAGTGCCTCCGGAGAGGCAAGTGCAGCTTCGCATTGATTTGGTGTCGGGTGCCGCTCTGTTAGCCAAGACACCGTCTTGGCTAGCTCCGGATGAGATGCAAGAGCTGTCTACGCAGCCTCTGGAGCTGCTAAACCGAGTGTTTATCCGTCCGAGTAGTTCCCCGTAGGGAGCTCTGATCATGTTCGTGAAAAAGAAGGATGGGTCCCACAGGATGTGCACTGATTATCGAGAACTAAACAAATTAACGGTGAGGGATGATATATGGGAGTTTGTGAGCTTCACAGGGTGCAAAATCCTGAATGAGATGGTGGAGAAGGCCCGTGAGCGGGAGATAGAGTTGGACTTCCACACCAAGCTGAAGCATGAGCAGGCACAAACAGCAGTAGGTCAGGCTAAAAAGCCTAAGACCTCAGATTCATCCATTAGGGGCCAGTAGGGTCATGGCCAGTGTGCCAAATGTGGGAGATCTCATGGTGGAGTTTGCCAGGGGAAGGGTCTGGTATGTTATACGTGTGTTCAGTCAGGACACATGAGCAGGGACTGCCCCAAGAAAGGCCTGATTTGTTTCCACTGCAACCAGACTAGCCATAACAAGGTTGATTTTCTGAGGTTGCAGGGAGGAGGAGGAACTGTGGCGGTACCAGCACCCGCCACGTTGAGGATTACTGATTGCCGCCTTGCTAAGGCAGATGCTCCTGCGGTGAAGATCTGTGCATTTCAGCTGACCACCAAGGAGGCTCGGGCAACGCTAGACGTTGTGGCTGGTATGTATTTTATCTTCTTGCTCTATATTTATTGCATTGCTTATTTGTATATCGTACTTATTTATAGGGACATTTTTGGTCATTGGTATGTTTGCCCATATTTTGTTCGATTCGGGAGCAACCTGATCGTTTGTATCTGTTGCACTTAGCAAGAAGTTTCGGGATGCGCCGGGGACTTTAGATTCCTCTCTAGAGGTGGAGATTGCGGACTGTTGAGAGAAAAACTTGAAACACACTTGAGCAAACGTTAGAACTAGTATAGTTGAGGAATAGTTTATCTCAAAGGATCTAAAAGCTCAACAATAATAATAATAAGTTAGAGTTAGATAATTAGAGATTTAGGTGCGGAAATGTAAGGAAATATAATGACTATTGGTATTATATCAAGTATACACATAAGTTGATTCTTAACATGGAATGCATTCAAACCAAGTTAGTAAGGGAGATCAAACTTAGTGATTAAGTCAAGAATGACTTGCTCCGAAGAGAGATGATGTTCGGTTATGATAAAGTGAACTTTGAGAGTAAGAAAGAGATGAGAGTAATAACACCAGATATGAGATTCAAGATGCAAAGTGTTATCAAATATATTTCAGGAAGAAAGATTGAGTCCTATATATAGAGACTCAAAGGTTACACTTGTTCAACTATCTAAATGTAGCCATGCAAGGCATACCAGACAAAAGAGAGTATTCTAAGAAAAGCAGATAAAGAGCTAAACTAAGAAAACTAGATAGTGAACTATGGATGATGATGACTTCGGATGCAGTTGCTGAACTGACCTGACTGCGGATCTTCAAAGGGCTGCGGTAGGTCAAGTTTAAGAGGGTGACTTTTATGATTCTGATTCAACATGGATGACCGCACTGTGAGTGCTACGAGGGTGTATCGGGACTGTGTCCTGAATGTGCTTGGGGAGAGGTTCCGTGTTGATCTAGTCCCGATACCGTTGTGCGGGCTAAAGGTGATTGTCGGGATGGACTATTTAGGGGCCAATGGGGCCACGATAGATTGCGAGTTCCAGTTGGTGAGAGTTCGAACCCCAAGTGGGGGAGAACTGTATATTCATGGGGAGAGGGCCTCACAGGGGCCAACCCTCTGTTCAGCTTCGAGGGCTAAAAGTTTTCTGCAGTAGGGCTGTATGGATTTCTGGAATATATATTGCATACAAGAATTGAGACCCCGAGGGATTTGGAAAGTGTACCGGTTGTACAGGAGTTTCAGGATCTCTTTCACGAGGAGTTACCCAGAGTGCCTCCGGAGAGGCAAGTGCAGCTTCGCATTGATTTGGTGTCGGGTGCCGCTCTGTTAGCCAAGACACCGTCTTGGCTAGCTCCGGATGAGATGCAAGAGCTGTCTACGCAGCCTCTGGAGCTGCTAAACCGAGTGTTTATCCGTCCGAGTAGTTCCCCGTAGGGAGCTTTGATCATGTTCGTGAAAAAGAAGGACGGGTCCCACAGGATGTGCATTGATTATCGAGAACTAAACAAATTAACGGTGAGGGATGATATCCGGGAGTTTGTGAGCTTCACAGGGTGCAAACCCCTGAATGAGATGGTGGAGAAGGCCCGTGAGCGGGAGATAGAGTTGGACTTCCACACCAAGCTGAAGCATGAGCAGGCACAAACAGCAGTAGGTCAGGCTAAAAAGCCTAAGACCTCGGATTCATCCATTAGGGGCCAGTAGGGTCATGGCCAGTGTGCCAAATGTGGGAGATCTCATGGTGGAGTTTGCCAGGGGAAGGGTCCGGTATGTTATACGTGTGTTCAGTCAGGACACATGAGCAGGGACTGCCCCAAGAAAGGCCTGATTTGTTTCCACTGCAACCAGACTAGCCATAACAAGGTTGATTTTCTGAGGTTGCAGGGAGGAGGAGGAACTGTGGCGGTACCATCACCCGCCACGTTGAGGATTACTGATTGCCGCCTTGCTAAGGCGGATGCTCCTGCGGTGAAGATCTGTGCATTTCAGCTGACCACCAAGGAGGCTTGGGCAACGCTAGACGTTGTGGCTGGTATGTATTTTATCTTCTTGCTCTATATTTATTGCATTGCTTATGTGTATATCGTACTTATTTATAGGGACATTTTTGGTCATTGGTATGTTTGCCCATATTTTGTTCGATTCGGGAGCAACCTGATCGTTTGTATCTGTTGCACTTAGCAAGAAGTTTCGGGATGCGCCGGGGACTTTAGATTCCTCTCTAGAGGTGGAGATTGCGGACTGTTGAGAGAAAAACTTGAGACACACTTGAGCAAACGTTAGAACTAGTATAGTTGAGGAATAGTTTATCTCAAAGCATCTAAAAGCTCAACAATAATAATAATAAGTTAGAGTTAGATAATTAGAGATTTAGGTGCGGAAATGTAAGGAAATATAATGACTATAGGTATTATATCAAGTATACACATAAGTTGATTCTTAACATGGAATGCATTCAAACCAAGTTAGTAAGGGAGATCAAACTTAGTGATTAAGTCAAGAATGACTTGCTCCGAAGAGAGATGATGTTCGGTTATGATAAAGTGAACTTTGAGAGTAAGAAAGAGATGAGAGTAATAACACCAGATATGAGATTCAAGATGCAAAGTGTTATCAAATATATTTCAAGAAGAAAGATTGAGTCCTATATATAGAGACTCAAAGGTTACACTTGTTCAACTATCTAAATGTAGCCATGCAAGGCATACCAGACAAAAGAGAGTATTCTAAGAAAAGCAGATAAAGAGCTAAACTAAGAAAACTAGATAGTGAACTGTGGATGATGATGACTTCGGATGCAGTTGCTGAACTGACCTGACTGCGGATCTTCAAAGGGCTGCGGTAGGTCAAGTTTAAGAGGGTGACTTTTATGATTCTGATTCAACATGGACGACCGCACTGTGAGTGCTACGA
The DNA here is from genome assembly GCF_002870075.4 of Lactuca sativa. Classification (NCBI taxonomy): domain Eukaryota; kingdom Viridiplantae; phylum Streptophyta; class Magnoliopsida; order Asterales; family Asteraceae; genus Lactuca; species Lactuca sativa. Next base: position 220,803,117 of record NC_056626.2, on the reverse strand, counting down.
GGGTGTATCGGGACTGTGTCCTGAATGTGCTTGGGGAGAGGTTCCATGTTGATCTAGTCCCGATACCGTTGTGAGGGCTAAAGGTGATTGTCGGGATGGACTAGTTAGGGGCCAATGGGGCCACGATAGATTACGAGTTCCAGTTGGTGAGAGTTCGAACCCCAAGTGAGGGAGAACTGTATATTCATGGGGAGAGGGCCTCACAGGGGCCAACCCTCTGTTCAGCTTCGAGGGCTAAAAGTTTTCTGCAGCAGGGCTTTATGGATTTCTGGAATATATATTGCATACAAGAATTGAGACCCCGAGGGATTTGGAAAGTGTACCGGTTGTACAGGAGTTTCAGGATCTCTTTCCCGAGGAGTTACCCAGAGTGCCTCCGGAGAGGCAAGTGCAGCTTCGCATTGATTTGTTGTCGGGTGCCGCTCTGTTAGCCAAGACACCGTCTTGGCTAGCTCCGGATGAAATGCAAGAGCTGTCTACGCAGCTTCTGGAGCTGCTAAACCGAGTGTTTATCCGTCCGAGTAGTTCCCCGTAGGGAGCTTTGATCATGTTCGTGAAAAAGAAGGACGGGTCCCACAAGATGTGCATTGATTATCGAGAACTAAAAAAATTAACGGTGAGGGATGATATCCGGGAGTTTGTGAGCTTCACAGGGTGCAAAACCCTGAATGAGATGGTGGAGAAGGCCCGTGAGCGGGAGATAGAGTTGGACTTCCACACCAAGCTGAAGCATGAGCAGGCACAAACAACAGTAGGTCAGGCTAAAAAGCCTAAGACCTCGGATTCGTCCATTAGGGGCCAGTAGGGTCATGGCCAGTGTGCCAAATGTGGGAGATCTCATGGTGGAGTTTGCCAGGGGAAGGGTCCGGTATGTTATACGTGTGTTCAGTCAGGACACATGAGCAGGGACTGCCCCAAGAAAGGCCTGATTTGTTTCCAATGCAACCAGACTAGCCATAACAAGGTTGATTTTCTGAGGTTGCAGGGAGGAGGAGGAACTGTGGCGGTACCAGCACCCGCCACGTTGAGGATTACTGATTGCCGCCCTGCTAAGGCAGATGCTCCTGCGGTGAAGATCTGTGCATTTCAGCTGACCACCAAGGAGGCTCGGGCAACGCTAGACGTTGTGGCTGGTATGTATTTTATCTTCTTGCTCTATATTTATTGCATTGCTTATGTGTATATCGTACTTATGTATAGGGACATTTTTGCTCATTGGTATGTTTGTCCATATTTTGTTCGATTCAGGAGCAACCTGATCGTTTGTATCTGTTGCACTTAGCAAGAAGTTTCGGGATGCGCCGGGGACTTTAGATTCCTCTCTAGAGGTGGAGATTGCGGACTGTTGAGAGAAAACCTTGAGACACACTTGAACAAACGTTAGAACTAGTATAGTTGAGGAATAGTTTATCTCAAAGGATCTAAAAGCTCAACAATAATAATAATAAGTTAGAGTTAGATAATTAGAGATTTAGGTGCGGAAATGTAAGGAAATATAATGACTATAGGTATTATATCAAGTATACACATAAGTTGATTCTTAACATGGAATGCATTCAAACCAAGTTAGTAAGGGAGATCAAACTTAGTGATTAAGTCAAGAATGACTTGCTCCGAAGAGAGATGATGTTCGGTTATGATAAAGTGAACTTTGAGAGTAAGAAAGAGATGAGAGTAATAACACCAGATATGAGATTCAAGATGCAAAGTGTTATCAAATATATTTCAGGAAGAAAGATTGAGTCCTATATATAGAGACTCAAAGGTTACACTTGTTCAACTATCTAAATGTAGCCATGCAAGGCATACCAGACAAAAGAGAGTATTCTAAGAAAAGCAGATAAAGAGCTAAACTAAGAAAACTAGATAGTGAACTGTGGATGATGATGACTTCGGATGCAGTTGCTGAACTGACCTGACTGCGGATCTTCAAAGGGCTGCGGTAGGTCAAGTTTAAGAGGGTGACTTTTATGATTCTGATTCAACATGGATGACCGCACTGTGAGTGCTACAAGGGTGTATCGGGACTGTGTCCTGAATGTGCTTGGGGAGAGGTTCCGTGTTGATCTAGTCCCGATACCGTTGTGCGGGCTAAAGGTGATTGTCGGGATGGACTATTTAGGGGCCAATGGGGCCACGATAGATTGCGAGTTCCAGTTGGTGAGAGTTCGAACCCCAAGTGGGGGAGAACTGTATATTCATGGGGAGAGGGCCTCACAGGGGCCAACCCTCTGTTCAGCTTCGAGGGCTAAAAGTTTTCTGCAGTAGGGCTGTATGGATTTCTGGAATATATATTGCATACAAGAATTGAGACCCCGAGGGATTTGGAAAGTGTACCGGTTGTACAGGAGTTTCAGGATCTCTTTCACGAGGAGTTACCCAGAGTGCCTCCGGAGAGGCAAGTGCAGCTTCGCATTGATTTGGTGTCGGGTGCCGCTCTGTTAGCCAAGACACCGTCTTGACTAGCTCCGGATGAGATGCAAGAGCTGTCTACGCAGCCTCTGGAGCTGCTAAACCGAGTGTTTATCCGTCCGAGTAGTTCCCCGTAGGGAGCTTTGATCATGTTCGTGAAAAAGAAGGACGGGTCCCACAGGATGTGCATTGATTATCGAGAACTAAACAAATTAACGGTGAGGGATGATATCCGGGAGTTTGTGAGCTTCACAGGGTGCAAACCCCTGAATGAGATGGTGGAGAAGGCCCGTGAGCGGGAGATAGAGTTGGACTTCCACACCAAGCTGAAGCATGAGCAGGCACAAACAGCAGTAGGTCAGGCTAAAAAGCCTAAGACCTCGGATTCATCCATTAGGGGCCAGTAGGGTCATGGCCAGTGTGCCAAATGTGGGAGATCTCATGGTGGAGTTTGCCAGGGGAAGGGTCCGGTATGTTATACGTGTGTTCAGTCAGGACACATGAGCAGGGACTGCCCCAAGAAAGGCCTGATTTGTTTCCACTGCAACCAGACTAGCCATAACAAGGTTGATTTTCTGAGGTTGCAGGGAGGAGGAGGAACTGTGGCGGTACCAGCACCCGCCACGTTGAGGATTACTGATTGCCGCCTTGCTAAGGCGGATGCTCCTGCGGTGAAGATCTGTGCATTTCAGCTGACCACCAAGGAGGCTCGGGCAACGCTAGACGTTGTGGCTGGTATGTATTTTATCTTCTTGCTCTATATTTATTGCATTGCTTATGTGTATATCGTACTTATTTATAGGGACATTTTTGGTCATTGGTATGTTTGCCCATATTTTGTTCGATTCGGGAGCAACCTGATCGTTTGTATCTGTTGCACTTAGCAAGAAGTTTCGGGATGCGCCGGGGACTTTAGATTCCTCTCTAGAGGTGGAGATTGCGGACTGTTGAGAGAAAAACTTGAGACACACTTGAGCAAACGTTAGAACTAGTATAGTTGAGGAATAGTTTATCTCAAAGCATCTAAAAGCTCAACAATAATAATAATAAGTTAGAGTTAGATAATTAGAGATTTAGGTGCGGAAATGTAAGGAAATATAATGACTATAGGTATTATATCAAGTATACACATAAGTTGATTCTTAACATGGAATGCATTCAAACCAAGTTAGTAAGGGAGATCAAACTTAGTGATTAAGTCAAGAATGACTTGCTCCGAAGAGAGATGATGTTCGGTTATGATAAAGTGAACTTTGAGAGTAAGAAAGAGATGAGAGTAATAACACCAGATATGAGATTCAAGATGCAAAGTGTTATCAAATATATTTCAAGAAGAAAGACTGAGTCCTATATATAGAGACTCAAAGGTTACACTTGTTCAACTATCTAAATGTAGCCATGCAAGGCATACCAGACAAAAGAGAGTATTCTAAGAAAAGCAGATAAAGAGCTAAACTAAGAAAACTAGATAGTGAACTGTGGATGATGATGACTTCGGATGCAGTTGCTGAACTGACCTGACTGCGGATCTTCAAAGGGCTGCGGTAGGTCAAGTTTAAGAGGGTGACTTTTATGATTCTGATTCAACATGGACGACCGCACTGTGAGTGCTACGAGGGTGTATCGGGACTGTGTCCTGAATGTGCTTGGGGAGAGGTTCCATGTTGATCTAGTCCCGATACCGTTGTGAGGGCTAAAGGTGATTGTCGGGATGGACTAGTTAGGGGCCAATGGGGCCACGATAGATTACGAGTTCCAGTTGGTGAGAGTTCGAACCCCAAGTGAGGGAGAACTGTATATTCATGGGGAGAGGGCCTCACAGGGGCCAACCCTCTGTTCAGCTTCGAGGGCTAAAAGTTTTCTGCAGCAGGGCTTTATGGATTTCTGGAATATATATTGCATACAAGAATTGAGACCCCGAGGGATTTGGAAAGTGTACCGGTTGTACAGGAGTTTCAGGATCTCTTTCCCGAGGAGTTACCCAGAGTGCCTCCGGAGAGGCAAGTGCAGCTTCGCATTGATTTGTTGTCGGGTGCCGCTCTGTTAGCCAAGACACCGTCTTGGCTAGCTCCGGATGAAATGCAAGAGCTGTCTACGCAGCTTCTGGAGCTGCTAAACCGAGTGTTTATCCGTCCGAGTAGTTCCCCGTAGGGAGCTTTGATCATGTTCGTGAAAAAGAAGGACGGGTCCCACAAGATGTGCATTGATTATCGAGAACTAAAAAAATTAACGGTGAGGGATGATATCCGGGAGTTTGTGAGCTTCACAGGGTGCAAAACCCTGAATGAGATGGTGGAGAAGGCCCGTGAGCGGGAGATAGAGTTGGACTTCCACACCAAGCTGAAGCATGAGCAGGCACAAACAACAGTAGGTCAGGCTAAAAAGCCTAAGACCTCGGATTCGTCCATTAGGGGCCAGTAGGGTCATGGCCAGTGTGCCAAATGTGGGAGATCTCATGGTGGAGTTTGCCAGGGGAAGGGTCCGGTATGTTATACGTGTGTTCAGTCAGGACACATGAGCAGGGACTGCCCCAAGAAAGGCCTGATTTGTTTCCACTGCAACCAGACTAGCCATAACAAGGTTGATTTTCTGAGGTTGCAGGGAGGAGGAGGAACTGTGGCGGTACCAGCACCCGCCACGTTGAGGATTACTGATTGCCGCCCTGCTAAGGCAGATGCTCCTGCGGTGAAGATCTGTGCATTTCAGCTGACCACCAAGGAGGCTCGGGCAACGCTAGACGTTGTGGCTGGTATGTATTTTATCTTCTTGCTCTATATTTATTGCATTGCTTATGTGTATATCGTACTTATGTATAGGGACATTTTTGCTCATTGGTATGTTTGTCCATATTTTGTTCGATTCAGGAGCAACCTGATCGTTTGTATCTGTTGCACTTAGCAAGAAGTTTCGGGATGCGCCGGGGACTTTAGATTCCTCTCTAGAGGTGGAGATTGCGGACTGTTGAGAGAAAACCTTGAGACACACTTGAACAAACGTTAGAACTAGTATAGTTGAGGAATAGTTTATCTCAAAGGATCTAAAAGCTCAACAATAATAATAATAAGTTAGAGTTAGATAATTAGAGATTTAGGTGCGGAAATGTAAGGAAATATAATGACTATAGGTATTATATCAAGTATACACATAAGTTGATTCTTAACATGGAATGCATTCAAACCAAGTTAGTAAGGGAGATCAAACTTAGTGATTAAGTCAAGAATGACTTGCTCCGAAGAGAGATGATGTTCGGTTATGATAAAGTGAACTTTGAGAGTAAGAAAGAGATGAGAGTAATAACACTAGATATGAGATTCAAGATGCAAAGTGTTATCAAATATATTTCAAGAAGAAAGATTGAGTCCTATATATAGAGACTCAAAGGTTACACTTGTTCAACTATCTAAATGTAGCCATGCAAGGCATACCAGACAAAAGAGAGTATTCTAAGAAAAGCAGATAAAGAGCTAAACTAAGAAAACTAGATAGTGAACTGTGGATGATGATGACTTCGGATGCAGTTGCTGAACTGACCTGACTGTGGATCTTCAAAGGGCTGCGGTAGGTCAAGTTTAAGAGGGTGACTTTTATGATTCTGATTCAACATGGACGACCGCACTGTGAGTGCTACGAGGGTGTATCGGGACTGTGTCCTGAATGTGCTTGGGGAGAGGTTCCGTGTTGATCTAGTCCCGATACCGTTGTGAGGGCTAAACGTGATTGTCGGGATGGACTAGTTAGGGGCCAATGGGGCCACAATAGATTGCGAGTGCCAGTTGGTGAGAGTTCGAACCCCAAGTGGGGGAGAACTGTATATTCATGGGGAGAGGGCCTCACAGGGGCCAACCCTCTGTTCAGCTTCGAGGGCTAAGTGTTTTCTGCAGCAGGGTTGTATGGATTTCTGGAATATATATCGCATACAAGAATTGAGACCCCGAGGGATTTGGAAAGTGTACCGGTTGTACCGGAGTTTCAGGATCTCTTTCCCGAGGAGTTACCCAGAGTGCCTCCGGAGAGGCAAGTGGAGCTTCGCATTGATTTGGTGTCGGGTGCCGCTCTGTTAGCCAAGACACCGTCTTGGCTAGCTCCGGATGAGATGCAAGAACTATCTACGTAGCCTCTGGAGCCGCTAAAACGAGTGTTTATCCGTCCGAGTAGTTCCCCGTAGGGAGCTCTGATCATGTTCATGAAAAAGAAGGACGGGTCCCACAGGATGTGCATTGATTATCGAGAACTAAACAAATTAACGGTGAGGGATGATATCCGGGAGTTTGTGAGCTTCACAGGGTGCAAAACCCTGAATGAGATTGTGGAGAAGGCCCGTGAGCGGGAGATAGAGTTGGACTTCCACACCAAGCTGTAGCATGAGCAGGCACAAACAGCAGTAGGTCAGGCTAAAAAGCCTAAGACCTCGGATTCATCCATTAAGGGCCAGTAGGGTCATGGCCAGTGTGCCAAATGTGGGAGATCTCATGGTGGAGTTTGCCAAGGGAAGGGTCCGGTATGTTATACGTGTGTTCAGTCAGGACACATGAGCAGGGACTGTCCCAAGAAAGGCCTGATTAGTTTCCACTGCAACCAGACTAGCCATAACAAGGTTGATTTTCCGAGGTTGTAGGGAGGAGGAGGAACTGTGGCGGTACCAGCACCCGCCACGTTGAGGATTACTGATTGCCGCCCTGCTAAGGCGGATGCTCCTGCGGTGAAGATCTGTGCATTTCAGCTGACCACCGAGGAGGCTCGGGCAACGGTAGACGTTGTGGCTGGTATGTATTTTATCTTCTTGCTCTATATTTATTGCATTGCTTATGTGTATATCGTGCTTATGTATAGGGACATTTTTGGTCATTGGTATGTTTGCCCATATTTTGTTCGATTCGGGAGCTACCTGATCGTTTGTATCTGTTGCACTTAGCAAGAAGTTTCGGGATGCGCCGGGGACTTTAGATTCCTCTCTAGAGGTGGAGATTGCGGACTGTTGAGAGAAAAACTTGAGACACACTTGAACAAACGTTAGAACTAGTATAGTTGAGGAATAGTTTATCTCAAAAGATCTAAAAGCTCAACAATAATAATAATAAGTTAGAGTTAGATAATTAGAGATTTAGGTGCGGAAATGTAAGGAAATTTAATGACTATAGGTATTATATCAAGTATACACATAAGTTGATTCTTAACATGGAATGCATTCAAACCAAGTTAGTAAGGGAGATCAAACTTAGTGATTAAGTCAAGAATGACTTGCTCCGAAGAGAGATGATGTTCGGTTATGATAAAGTGAACTTTGAGAGTAAGAAAGAGATGAGAGTAATAACACCAGATATGAGATTCAAGATGCAAAGTGTTATCAAATATATTTCAAGAAGAAAGATTGAGTCCTATATATAGAGACTCAAAGGTTACACTTGTTCAACTATCAAAATGTAGCCATGCAAGGCATACCAGACAAAAGAGAGTATTCTAAGAAAAGCAGATAAAGAGCTAAACTAAGAAAACTAGATAGTGAACTGTGGATGATGATGACTTCGGATGCAGTTGCTGAACTGACCTGACTGCGGATCTTCAAAGGGCTGCGGTAGGTCAAGTTTAAGAGGGTGACTTTTATGATTCTGATTCAACATTAACGACCGCACTGTGAGTGCTACGAGGGTGTATCGGGACTGTGTCCTGAATGTGCTTGGGGAGAGGTTCTGTGTTGATCTAGTCCCGATACCGTTGTGAGGGCTAAAGGTGATTGTCGGGATGGACTAGTTAGGGGCCAATGGGGCCACGATAGATTGCGAGTGCCAGTTGGTGAGAGTTTGAACCCCAAGTGGGGGAGAACTGTATATTCATGGGGAGAGGGCCTCACAGGGGCCAACCCTCTGTTCAGCTTCGAGGGCTAAGAGTTTTCTGCAGCAGGGTTGTATGGATTTCTCGAATATATATCGCATACAAGAATTGAGACCCCGAGGGATTTGGAAAGTGTACAGGTTGTACAGGAGTTTCAGGATCTCTTTCCCGAGTAGTTACCCAGAGTGCCTCCGGAGAGGCAAGTGGAGCTTCGCATTGATTTGGTGTCGGGTGCTGCTCTGTTAGCCAAGACACCGTCTCGGCTAGCTCCGCTTGAGATGCAAGAGCTGTCTACGCAACCTATGGAGCTGCTAAACCGAGTGTTTATCCGTCCGAGTAGTTCCCCGTGGGGAGCTCTGATCATGTTGGTGAAAAAGAAGGACGGGTCCCACAGGATGTGCATTGATTATCGAGAACTAAACAAATTAATGGTGAGGGATGATATCCGGGAGTTTGTGAGCTTCACAGGGTGCAAAACCCTGAATGAGATGGTGGAGAAGGCCCGTAAGCGGGAGATAGAGTTGGACTTCCACACCAAGCTGAAGCATGAGCAGGCACAAACAGCAGTAGGTCAGGCTAAAAAGCCTAAGACTTCGGATTCATCCATTAGGGCCAGTAGGGTCATGGCCAGTGTGCCGAATGTGGGAGATCTCATGGTGGAGTTTGCCAGGGGTAGGGTCCGGTATGTTATACATGTGTTCAGTCAGGACACATGAGCAGGGACTGCCCCAAGAAAGGCCTGATTTGTTTCCACTGCATCCAGACTAGCCATAACAAGGTTGATTTTCCGAGGTTGCAGGGAAGACGAGGAGCTGTGGCGGTACCAGCACCCGCCACATTGAGGATTACTGATTGCCGCCCCGCTAAGGTGGATGCTCCTGCGGTGAAGATCTGTGCATTTCAGTTGACCACCGAGGAGGCTCGGGCAACGCTAGACGTTGTGGCTAGTAAGTATTTTATCTTCTTGCTCTATATTTATTGCATTGCTTATGTGTATATTGTGCTTATGTATAGGCACATTTTTGGTCAATGGTATGTTTTCCCATATTTTGTTCGATTCAGGAGCTACCCGATCGTTTGTATCTCTTGCACTTAGCAAGAAGTTTCGGGATGCGCCGGGGACTTTAGATTCCTCTCTTGAGGTGGAGGTTACGGACTGTTGAGAGAAAAACTTGAGACACACTTGAACAAACGTTAGAACTAGTATAGTTGAGGAATAGTTTATCTCAAAGGATCTAAAAGCTCAACAATAATAATAATAAGTTAGAGTTAGATAATTAGAGATTTAGGTGCGGAAATGTAAGGAAATATAATGACTATAGGTATTATATCAAGTATACACATAAGTTGATTCTTAACATGGAATGCATTCAAACCAAGTTTGTAAGGGAGATCAAACTTAGTGATTAAGTCAAAAATGACTTGCTCCGAAGAGAGATGATGTTCGGTTATGATAAAGTGAACTTTGAGAGTAATAAAGAGATGAGAGTAGTAACACAAGATATGAGATTTAAGATGCAAAGTGTTATCAAATATATTTCAAGAAGAAAGATTGAGTCCTATATATAGAGACTCAAAGGTTACACTTGTTCAACTATCTAAATGTAGCCATGCAAGGCATACCGGACAAAAAAGAGTATTCTAAGAAAAGCAGATAAAGAGCTAAACTAAGAAAACTAGATAGTGAACTGTGGATGATGATGACTTCGGATGCAGTTGCTGAACTGACCTGACTGCGGATCTTCAAAGGGCTGCGGTAGGTTAAGTTTAAGAGGGTCACTTTTATGATTCTGATTCAACATGGAAGACCGCACTGTGAGTGCTACGAGGGTGTATCGGGACTGTGTCCTGAATGTGCTTGGGGAGAGGTTCCGTGTTGATCTAGTCCCGATACCGTTGTGAGGGCTAAAGGTGATTGTCAGGATGGACTGGTTAGGGGCCAATGGGGCCACGATAGATTGCGAGTGCCAGTTGGTGAGAGTTCAAACCCCAAGTGGGCGAGAACTGTATATTCATTGGGAGAGGGCCTCACAGGGGCCAACCCTCTGTTCAGCTTTGAGGGCTAAGAGTTTTCTGCAGCAGGGTTGTATGGATTTCTGGAATATATATCGCATACAAGAATTGAGACCCCGAGGGATTTGGAAAGTGTACCGGTTGTACAGGAATTTCAGGATCTCTTTCCCGAGTAGTTACCCAGAGTGCCTCCGGAGAGGCAAGTGGAGTTTCGCATTAATTTGGTGTCAGGTGCTGCTCTGTTAGCCAAGACACCGTCTCGGCTAGCTGCGGCTGAGACGCAAGAGCTGTCTAAGCAGCTTCTGGAGCTGCTAAACCGAGTGTTTATCCGTCCGAGTAGTTCCCCGTGGGGAGCTCTGATCATGTTGGTGAAAAAGAAGGACGGGTCCCACAGGATGTGCATTGATTATCGAGAACTAAACAAATTAATGGTGAGGGATGATATCCGGGAGTTTGTGAGCTTCACAGGGTGCAAAACCCTGAATGAGATGGTGGAGAAGGCCCGTAAGCGGGAGATAGAGTTGGACTTCCACACCAAGCTGAAGCATGAGCAGGCACAAACAGCAGTAGGTCAGGCTAAAAAGCCTAAGACCTCGGATTCATCCATTAGGGGCCAGTAGGGTCATGGCCAGTGTGCCAAATGTGGGAGATCTCATGGTGGACTTTGCCAGGGGTAGGGTCCGGTATGTTATATGTGTGTTCAGTCAGGACACATGAGCAGGGACTGCCCCAAGAAAGGCCTGATTTGTTTCCACTGCAACCAGACTAGCCATAACAAGGTTGGTTTTCCGAGGTTGCAGGGAAGAGGAGGAGCTGTGGCGGTACCAGCACCCGCCACGTTGGGGATTACTGATTGCCGCCCTGCTAAGGCGGATGCTCCTACGGTGAAGATCGGTGCATTTCAGTTGACCATCGAGGAGGCTCGGGCAACGCTAGACATTGTGGCTGGTAAGTATTTTATCTTCGTGCTCTATATTTATTGCATTGCTTATGTGTATATTGTGCTTATGTATAGGGACATTTTTGGCCAATGGTATGTTTGCCCACGTTTTGTTCGATTCGGGAGCTACCCGATCATTTGTATCTCTTGCACTTAGCAAGAAGTTTCGGGATGCGCTGGGGACTTTGGATTCCCCTCTTGAGGTGGATGTTGTGGACGACCACACTGTGAGTGCTACAAGGGTGCATCAAGATTGTATCCTAAACGTGCTTGGGGAGAGGTTCCGTGTTGAACTAGTCCCGATACCGTAGTGAGGGCTGAAGGAGATTGTCGGGATGGACTGGTTGGAGGCCAATGGGGCCTCGATAGATTGCGAGTGCCATTTGGTGAGAATTTGAACCCCAAGTGGGGTAGAACTGTTTATTCATCGGGAGAAGGCCTCACAAGGGCCAACCCTCTGCTCAGCTGCGAGGGCTAAGAGATTTTTGCAGCAGGGTTGTATGGAATTTCTGGATTATATATTAGATACGAGAATTGAGACCCCGAGGGATTTGGAAAGTGTACCGGTCGTACAAGAGTTTCAAGATGTCATTCCCGAGGAGTTACCCTGAGTGCCTACGGAGAGGCAAGTGGAGTTTCGCATTGATTTGGTGTCAGATACCGCTCCGTTAGCCAAGACACCATATCAGCTAACTTCGTCTGAGATGCAGGAGCTATCTACGTAGCTTCTGGAGCTACTAGACCGAGGGTTTATCTGTCAGTTCCCCATGGGGAGCTCTGATCATGTTTGTGAAAACGAAGGACGAGCCCACAGGGTGTGCATTGATTATCGGGAGCTCTTCAAATTAACGGTGAACAACTGTTATCCACTACCGAGGATCGATGATTTATTCGATCAGCTACAGGGTGTGTCTTTCTTTTCAAAGATTCATCTTCGGTCAAGGTACCACCAGATGAGGATTCGGGATGAGGATACACTGACGACAACTTTTAGGACCCCGGTACAAGCACTATGAGTTTGTGGTGATGCCATTTGGGCTCACCAATGTCCTAACAGCATTTGTGGACCTCATGAACAGAGTGTGTAGACCAATGTTGGATTGGTCGGTGATCGTATTTATTGATGATATCTTGGTCTATTCTAAGACCAAGGAGCAGCATGAGCAGCATCTGAGGGAGGTATTGGAGACACTGAGAACGGAAAGGCTTTATGCCAAGTTCTCAAAGTGTGATTTTTGGTTGCATGAGGTGCAGTTTTTGGGGCACATCATCAACCACGATGACATTTCGGTTGATCCGGCCAAGGTTGAGGCTGTGATGCAGTGAGAAGTACAGAAGAACGCATATGAGATTCGTAGCTTCTTGGGTTTAGCGGGGTATTTGATAGGTTTTGAGCATTCTAACACCCCTAAGTCTACATGCAACCCTAGAAAACCTTGGATCTATGTTTGTCTAAAATACATGCAAAATATGATTTCCAAGGTTCATAATCCTATCTAGCATACATGGGGAACTTTTATCATAAAATATGGCTAGAATTACATACCTTGTAGTTGATTTGATTCCTTGAAAACCTTGAGAGCCTAGCACCCCAAGTGTGATGCCTCAAATGCTTCACACAACACCAAATGCTTTGGAATAACTTTAGATAATGTATAACACTTGTAAAAATTGGCTAGCCCTCTCTTGTTCTTAGTCTATCCGATTTTGGTGAGTATCATGTTCCTTATATAATGTGTCACATCTAGGGTTACACCATGTAAACCCTAATGTGACATGACGCTTCATGTCCATGACCCATGGGTTTGTAACTCCCATGGAGCATCCTATGGGCTTAACCCAACTGGATAATCCATGGAGCCTTTCAGCCCACTATACAAGTTATGGATGATTTACATAATCAACCCATATATTTAATTAGTCATCTTTTGATCACTTAATTAATTCCAAATTACTTCTTGATCAATACTAATTAAATAATACTATTAATATATTAGAACTTATAATATATTAATAGACCACAAGTGTTATTTCTCTCATTTAGTCTATCCAAATGCATGATGCCATGCAACCCAAATGGACCATACCGAGTCGGGTCAAGTACATCCCAAATACAGTTATGGACTTAGACACCTTATCCAACAGTCTCCACTTGGATAAGTCTAATAACTATATCTGTATGTAAGACTTCAGGAACCGATCAGCAATCGTAGCTCTTTCAAGGTCTCTCTGAACTGAGAAGATGATGATATGCCATTTAAGATAAGTGATCATATAATCCTCTATTCTAGATATCATCCGGAAAAATACATGGAACAATGTCTTACTTATTGTCCAACACTTTGTTTCCTAATTTCCAATTTGTTTGACATAGTACTAAATTGAACACATCAATTCGGTTCTGACCGGGCCCGATACATATGTCAAAACAAAATCATCGACGGGCCCAGATATCACTTCTAATCCAAGAAGGAATAGATAAACTTCGACTCATATGCTTATTCTACTACTTGTTAAATCACACACAACAGTACGTTATATAACATCTAGTTATCAATGCGGTTTCATACAATCAATGCATAACCAACTCATAGGCAATAAGTCATATCTCTAGGTTTGAAGACTTATATGAAATTACCATCTCACGATCACTCGAGATAAATTGCATGAAGTGATACCAGTGAGCGTGGGTTGAATCCAATGCTCAGAACTTATGAGCACTCATGAGTGTTGTAGCCATGTCCAACAACTTAGACCTCTGCAACCAACTCATGACAGTCTTGATTCATACCTACTTCCAACATATGACCGACTATGGAGAATTCGAATAATGTGATATACCAAACATAATTATTATGGAAGTCAAAACATGCAAAAGAAATATAGTAAACGATTGACAAAAGATAGCAACACTTTACTCATAAATAAACACACCTTTTATTAATCATCAAATGTCAATTACACTTTTCAAAATTTCAAAATTTCAAAATTTCAAAATTATCTATCTACTAAAACTAATATCATCCTTCAGCCCTATGCTCCGAGCATGCTGGAGATGCTTAGCCCAACTCAGTCCTTCGTGAGGGGATCTGCTGGGTTCTCATACGAGGATACCCTCTTTGCCACGAGGATTCCTTCTTCTATTCGATGTCTGATGAAATGGTATTTTCTGTCGATGTGTCTAGATCTCCCATGATCCCTATCAGTCTAGAAGCTAGCATCACTATACCCTACAACTCTCAAGTCATCACTCCCACCGAGGGTAAGGACCCTGTCCTTAGTCCTCCGCAAGTACTTGAGGATATTCTTTACCGCAGTACAGTGAGCCTTTCCAGGGTTTCCCTGATATCTTTTAACCATGCGCAAAGCAAAGGCTACATTACGACGAGTGCAGGTCATAGCATACATGATCGATCCTACTGCAGAAGCATAAGGTACTCGACTCATTTCTGCTATCTCGGCCTCAATACTCGTGCTCTGAGTTTTACTCAGTCTGGCGTTACTCTGGGTGGGTAACTCTCCTTTCTTGGAGTCCTGCATCTTGAACCTCTTCAGCACCTTATCCACATAGGTACTCTGACTAAGACCAATTAGTCTTTTACTTCGGTCTCTCAGAATCCTTATACCTAGAATATAGGCAGCGTCTCCTAGGTCTTTCATAGAGATCCACTTCCCAAGCCAGGACTTTACTTCCTGTATGGTTAGGATGTCATTTCCTATGAGTAGTATGGCATCCACATACAATACCAAAAAATTGACTATACTCCCACTAGCCTTGACATAGACACAAGATTCATCTTAACAAAGGTAAACTCTTTGACTTTCTCATCGAAGCACAGATGTCACACCCCAAAACCAAGAACGGCGGAAATGTTCCGGGGTAGAGGACATCATGTGAAGTATCATAACAGTGTAAAGTAGTAAACAAGCAACAACATCATCCATTGCATTAAAAGTAAAGTTTTAATACATGTGTGTTCTTTCATTTTAATAAGACATCAAAATATGTAATCAAAATAAAATACGAGTCTTGTCTGTGCTCCGTCTTCTCGAAACCTGGCCATCGTACCTGTCTAACTGGTGACCTGATAATACAAGTTATTTTGAAAGTGAGTATCAGCGTAAAGCTGGTGAATTCATAAGTATTAATGTGTCTTTGATTTGTAAAACTGTAAGGTAATGACTTAGAAACCTGTGGAAAATGACTGTATAAGTGTGGATTGTTTGAAAGTAGTTGAAAACGTTTGAATACTCTAACAAATACCTATGATTACTATTAGTATAACGAGTAGCCTTCTACCAAGACCTAAGTGTTTTGAATGTAGTCTTCTACCAAGACTCGTGTGTTTTGTAATTAGTCTTCTACCAAGACTCGTGTGTTTTGCTAGTAGTCTTCTACCAAGACTCATGTGTTTTGCTAGTAGTCTTCTACCAATACTTGTGTCTTTTTCCATAACAAAGATGGTTTTCCTTCTTTTTGACTATTACTAACAGTACTTAGTCTAACTCATCGTTTATGTGAATGTATCACAAAATAAGGTAATAGGAAAAATATAACCATGTAAGTGTTATCCTTTTGTATTTTGATTAACATGACATTGCGAATAGCGACATGTATAACCTTTGAACATCCGTAGATTGTTCAATTTTCCTCTGTAGCGACAGTAGGTTGAAGGAAGGGTTAGTCCCGTAAAGTTACGCCTAGTATAAATATTAACCGTAGGCATCGGTAGATGGTCATTTACCTCTATAGCGAACAGTAGGCCAAAGAAATGGATAGTCCTGTAAAGGTACCCTTAATATAAGTAATAACCGTAGGCATCCATAGATGTTCATCTACCACTGTTGCTAACAGGTGGGTTCCGGAATGGTTAGTCCCGTCTAGATATCCTGTTGAACTGGGATAGGCTGGACAATTTACACAAAAGGTACTAATAAATCATCCCAGTGAATCTAGGTACAAGTATCCATGTAAGTGTATATAGGTAAATGTATCTATGTAAAGGTACTCATGTAAGCGTCTCTATGTAAACGTATTCATGTATCATGTAACCATATGTAGTTGTACACATGTAAGCGTGTCTATGTAAATGTACTCATGTATCATGTAATGTACTGGTATAGACTCATGAATGAACTGACTCTTGTGTGATTCCCTGTAATCGGAATAATGTTTTGTATCTCCTAACTATCCCTATAATAGTTAACTGGAAGGTAATTGATTGTCCAAACAAGTTTATACACTATCACTATACAAGGGTGAGGGAAACTGAATGAATGATGAAAACTATAACATCAATACATATATAAGAACATAAGTGTATAGATATAGTTTTGCTCAAGAAGGTAAAAATGGCTTTGTAAGACATCTACGAGTTTTGAACCATAATTAACAATGACTTGATGTCATTTTAATAAACATTTCAAACGTAATACTTTTGCTACCAAGGTATTTTTAAGATAGAAAACCATTTCATGCATCACATTTTGAAGTATGTGAAATTTGCTGGATGAAAACACAATTATAAATACATATGATTGATCTAATTAACATGTTGCTTTCTACTTGTATTCCCCCCCCCCCCATTAAAACAGTTAAAATCATTTAAAACATTGATTAAGGGGTATGAACTCACCTGTTGTGAGTGGTTCTAACGGGTATGCGTGTAGGGATGAGAAGTTCCACGAATGAAGTCCCGAGACACAATAAGTCCTAAATGACATATAAGGACACATATTGACATGAATATAGTGTTTATAATATATATATATATATATATATATATATATATATATATATATATATATATATATATATATATATATATATATATATATATATATATATATATATATATGAAAGGAAACACCTTCTGGGACTAGGAAACACCTTGACCAAGTGTTGGAATCACATGTGATTCAACATAGGAAGGTATAAAGGCACTCACATGAGTTTACTACCATGAGTTCATGGCCCAAGGGAGTTTACGGCCGTAAACTCATGGCTACTCATGTGGGAATGCAATCTTGAAGGCTAGGGAATGATTTAGGGACATTAGCTCTAACCTAGGATGAAGAAAAACCCACTTTCTTTGGAGTTTTAAGGAGTTCACGGCCCTAATGAGTTTACTTCCATAAACTCATGGCCATTTATGTTTATGAGGGTCCTAAAGGTCATAAGGAAGCATTCTAACTTCAAGCCTAAACCTTAGGAAGTGTTAGTGGCATCAACACACCCCTAACTTGAGTTTACGGCCCATGGACCATTTGGTCATGTGTTTGCGGCCATAAACACTTATGGGTGTTGGTATCTTGGTTGCTTTGAGTCCTAAACACATCATGGTAAAGTGTTATGCTTGTCTCTTGGCTTATGGAAGGCATTTAGGGCATTTTGGCACCCTAAAATGGAGTTCACGGCCCAAGAACATCCTTCGCCGTGAACTCACTTTTAGCCTTTGATTCTTAATTCTTTTTATGTCTAAACAAGCTATGGGTAGTCTCTAGGTTCAGTTCCAAGTTTTGGAGGGACATTGGGCACACTTTGGCCCTTATAAAAGAGTTTACTCTGCAATATGTTCTTGGGCGGTAAACTCCCAAATCTTGCTGTTTTGCTATGAAATCTATGTTATTAAGCACATTATAAGCAATATAATATAACTAGAGAGAGGTACTCACGATTTGGGATGAAAAACCGAAGACCCGTGACAGAGAAAATGGCTTTTCTCTAGTTGGAAATGTAACTAATGAATGAATATGGCTCAGATTTCTATATATAGTCCTGGGATTTTGGGCAGAAAATGTTTTATTCATGAAATGAACTCTAATATCGTAGAGTTTTGGAATAACAGAGTTGCACAAAACCCTAGTGCATCCACTCTCCTGATATCTCCTTAAGTGTAAATCCTGAAATACTCAAACTTATACCCAAAAGTCTAGAATTTCACTGTAACTGTTCAAACTTCTATTGACTTGATATGGTTTGTTCAGAATGGAAATTTCGGGTTGTCACATATCCCCTTGTTACAGGGAATTTCGTCCCGGAATTAGAATCTATGTACGTAAGTAGGTAGAAGTGATTGATTCGTTAGGTGTGAACTTCCTAATCGATTGGTTCTCGCGCTCCCAAGTGAAATCGGGTCCTCGGTTGGTATTCCAACGAACCTTCACTAACGGGCTACGGTGTTGCTACGTCCGCTTGACCACTCGGTCGAGGGTCACTATGGTTCTAATACGAAGGCGAGGATCTCGTTAATCTTGATCTCGTCGAGGGGGCTTACGAGAGTCCTAACGGAAAGGTACGGTTGAAAAATCGAGACACGAAGGGTAACATGTATGTTACTGAGTTTGCGGAGTAGGTCTAGTTTGTGAGATACAGGAACAATTCTAGTAAGAATCTCGGAGATCCTAACTATATTGGATTTAGCCTTCCACGCATTACAAAGCGTATTAAGCCATTCCCAGAGTGAGGTTTCCTAAAGAATTTGGTCTCTCACTTGGAATTCCAAAGGTTCTTTCTATTGCTTAACTTCCCAGTCAAGGGCCACCCCTTGCTGGGTTAAAGTCAAAAGGGTTTCTATAATTTGAGAGGAGTTCTTAATGGACTATGATAGTTGGTCTATAAGACCTAGAATTTAACGAATTTTCTATCGGTGACTACGGTGCCGACAAATTCCCAACGGTTTTGGATAATTTGCCAGAGTACTCAAGAATTTCCACATCACTAATAGTGTGTCTCAGGAAATTTGACTCTTTAATTCCAAAACTCGTGTTCAGAGAACTTTGCGAAAAGTATCTCCGAGGGTAATGTTTCCATGGGTATTTTCTTACTACGAGGGTAGATAAGTAAGTCATTACATGGAGAAATGACGAACTGGTCCCAGTAAGAAAGACGTACCCTACTCATTTAGCTCATGAATACTATGGGCGTATTGGTCCTATCTGAGGGGTATCACTATGGACTCGAAGTGTCCGCATCGAGTTCGGAGGGTAGTCATCAGGACAACCTTCCCTAACACTCGAACTGGTGATATTCAGATCTCAGGTCCATATCTGAAAGTAATTCTTTCCCTGCGTTTGCTCAATCAACTCATCTATGCAAGGCTGAGATAACGACTTCTAAAGGAAATCTTAATGAAGTCCCCGATCGTCGAGGTACATACGATGCACTCCGTCGACTTCTAGTAAGAATAAGACCAAAGCTCTCAAGGGTGAGAAGCCTAGTCTTCCAATTCTATTGCTGAGTAGTTCGCTGAGTTTTCCGGGCTGTTCATGTATCTCCGTAGGTGTTTAGACTGTAAGGCGATCTGGCTATAAGAGTCATAATGGGTTCTAAGTTTGTTCACATGCCAATGCAATTACTCGTAGTCTTGGGCAGTCTCCGTCCTAAAGTTCATATTAGAATTCATACATGGTTCAACGATCACAATCTCGTGTATACGAGTCGTATATAATTAAGATTGAAAAGGTAGTCGAATAACTGATTCTTCTTTAAGCTCACATCCCATCGAGGGAAAAGAAGTTAAACTGGAATCATCAATTCTAAACTTGTACAACCTTGATTATATATGTCACACCCTAAAACCAAGAACGGCAGAAACATTCTGGGGCGGAGGACGTCATGTATAGTATCACAACAATGAAAAGTTGTAAACAAGCAACAACATCATCCATTGCATTAATAATATAACTTTAATACAAGTATGTTCTGTCAAATTATAATAGACACTAAAGACTAAATCAAAATGAAAGATGTGTCTTGAACGAGCACCATCTTCCCTGAACCTTGCATCGGTACCTGTCTACGGTTGACCTGAGGATACAAGTTATTTTGAAAGAGAGTATCAACTATAAAGCTGGTGAGATCATAAGTATTTTAGTGTCTTCATTTGTATGTAAGTATTTGTATGTATATGAACTGTAAGTATTGAAAATGTATATGAATTGTAAGTATTGTAAGAGTATATGAACTGTAAGTATGAAAATGTTTTGTATGATCCTAGGAAGCCCTATGTTTCCTACTAATCGTATCCTTCTACCAAGGCATCTAGTGTCTATGTGTGTGGCTCTTGAAAGAGTGTGTATTTTCCCAAATCTGACTAACATTAACCAAAAATATAGTTTCTACATTACTGTGCGTCGTGTGAATGTTCACGAAGTGAATGTAATGGGAAAATGAAATAGTACTATGGTGTAGTGTCGAACTACAACCGTACTAATTACCTTAAGTCTAGGGTAATTCTTCTAAGTACTGTAGTATTTGTAATAAATGACTACTTTTGTACTCCTATTGCCTTATTTAAGGGATAAGGTATAATGTGATGGGTAGATCCCAAGCTAGACGCTCCCCTGTCAAAGGGATTTTGAGACCTTTACATGCCCATGCATATATGCATGCCGTGAACATCCACATTACTATGATCATGTATACCTGATATAACTATCACAATTGCGTTGCGATTCATCGGTATAGTTAGATCCTGAACTTGTTCTGTGCTATAGCACCTAGTGACGTCTGTCCTATTATCGTATATGTAAGAGTACTCATGTAAACGTATATATGTAACCGTACTCATGTAAGCGTAATCAAGTAAACATATCTATGTAATGATATAGTAATATACTGTAATGTTCTACGTGTACTCGCTGTAATGTGTGTTCTCTCTCTATCTAGCATGTATAGTAATGTACTGTAATGTTCTATGTGTGCTAGTTGTAATGTGTGTTCTCTCTCTCTCTAGCATGTATAGCAATGTACTGTGTGTACTAGCTGTAATGTATGTTCTCTCTATCTAGCAAGTATTGACTCATGAATGAACTGACTCATTGTATGATATCACGTTCTAGTAATAGTTCTAGTATCTTCCTAAACTACCCATATGGTAGCTTACTAGTAATATAACCGGTACGTATGAACATGGAAGTATACCCTTGCTACCCAAGGGAATTGGATGAACTGGAAGGACCTTTATGACTATATATGTACATATGATATATAACTAATATTTAAACAACCTTTGGACGGATACCTAATGTCCCACCAGACCACATCTCAAGCGCGAAAAGGAAATAGGGTGGATAGCCTTCCTAAGTCTTTTAAACATTTCTTATATAACTATACATATAGAGGCATGCAATTGATAATATAAAAGCATAAAATAAGTTTTGTAAAACCTTTGAACATAACTATTATCTATAAAAAAATCGACTTGATGTCAATCTATAAAACGGTTTGAAAGCATGGGTTTGATAAAACAGTTAAAGTATAAAGAAACATTTGTTTGAAACACAATTGTAAATGAGTTTGAAATGAAACATACAGAGTAAAATGTATAGTTTAATAAGGATTTTTAAACATATAAAGTATTTATGAAAATCATTTGTAGGAAACTGTTTGGTAAAAGGGCTAATTAATAGTAAATCATTTCAATGCTGCTTATTAATGACATGTGATTGATATAACAAGTAGCATGATTCTACTTGTCTCCCCCCCCCCCCATAAATCATTTTAAAACATTTAAAACATTGATAAAGGGGTATGAACTCACCTGTTGTGGGTGTTACGGATGAACTGAAGAGGTAGGACTGCTAGGTGTCAAGTGAAGTCTTGAACACACTCTATGATCCTAGTTAACATATAATATCACATATATGTAACAAATTAGTCTATAAACAACAAAAAAACAAGTCAAGACACCCTAGGACATGCTAAACACATTTATCAAGTGTTATTAGCCTCTAGGATTGCATCTAAGTTTTTGTAGGGGAAGGTATTGTGTGTAGGGCTCAAGGAAAACTCCACCATGAGGTTCACGGCCCTATTGATCCTACTAAATGAGTTTACGGTCGTAAACTCATGAGTTTATGGCCGTAAGCTCATACTTATGTGACCATTTGATGTTTGATGCACTATAATGCCCGAAGAAGCATTTCTACTTAATGGCTTGGTCTATGGAAGAGTTTAGGGCATTATATAACTCCTTTTAGGAGTTTACGGCCCTGGGACCAAATCCCATGGAGATTACGATCGTAATCTCCCTTGGATGGGTGTTTGTGGTGTTTTCAAGTCCCTAATTTAACTAGGAACTAAACTAGGCTATTGTACAAGGCTTTAGAAGAGGTTATAGCATCAATTGGCCCTATTGTTTGGAGTTCACGACCCTGGAACTTCTTGGGCCGTGAACACCTTACTCTTGGTGTTCTAATGGTGTTTGGTAGTCCTAAACCCATTATGGTACATGTCTAAACTAGTCTCTTGGCTTAAGGAAGGCTTTTAGGGTGTTTTGGCACCTTAAAATGGAGTTCACGGCCCAAGAACATCCTTGGCCGTGAACTCACTTCTAGTCTTTTTTTCTTAATGATTTTGTGGTCTAAACATGTCATGGTAGCTCTAGGTTTAGTCTTAAGGCTTGGAGGGACATTGGGCACACTTTGGCCCTTTTAAAAGAGTTTACTCCCCAAGGTGTTCTTGGGCGGTAAACTCTCAGATCTTAGTGTTTTCCTATGATTTCTAGTGTATTAAGCATATAAGAAGCTTTAAAACAACACTAGATAGAAGTACTCACTTTCCGCAATGAAAGTCCGAAGATCCTTGAGAGAGAATTCGGCTTTTCTCTAGCTAGAAATGTAACTAATGAATAAATATGGTTTAGAATTCTATATATAGTCCTTGGCTTTTTGGTAGAAAATATTTTATTCCTGAAATGAACTCTAATATCATAGAGTTTTGGAATAACAGTGTTGCACAAAACCCTAGTGCATCCACTCTCCTGATATCTCCTTAAGTGTAAATCCAGAAATACTCAAACTTATACCCAAAAGTCTGGAAATTCTCTGTAACTATTCTAATCTTCTAATGACTTTATATGGTTTGTGCAGAATGGAAATTTCGGGTTGTCACATCATCCCCCTGTTAAATGGAATTTCGTCCCGAAATTAGAATTTAGGTAAGGAAGTAGGTACGAATGATCGAGTCATGAGGTGGGAACTTCCTAATCGATTGGTTATCGCGCTCCAAAGTGAAATTGGGTCCTCGGTTGGTATCCCAACGAACCTTCACTAACTGGCGATGGCGTTGCTTCGTCCGCTTGACATCTCGATCGAGGGTCACTACGGTTCTAATACGAAGGCGAGGATCTCGACGAGTGGAATTACAAGAGTCCTAACGGAAAGGTACGGTTTCACGATCGACACGCGAAGAGTAATTATACGTTACTGAGTTCGCGGAGTAGGTCTAGTTTGTGCGAGGTACAGGACCGATTCTGGTAAGAATCTCGGAGGTCTTGACAATCTTGGATTTAGCTTTTCACGCGATGCGAAGCGTATTAAGCCATTCCCACAGTGAGACTTCCTAAAGAATTTGGTCTCTCACTTGGAATTCCAAAGGTTCCGTCAAGGGCCACCCCTTGCTGGGTCAAAGTCGTAAGGGTTTCTGTAGTATGCGAGGAGTTCTGGATGAACAATGACAGTAGGTCTGTAAGACCTAGAATTTGGCAAATTTCTGTCGGCGGCTCTGGTGTCGACAAATTCTCAACGGTTTTGACAAATTGAAATAGTACTCAAAATTTCCCACATCACTAATAGTGTGTCATAGGAATCTGACTCTTCAATTTCAAAACTCGTGCTTAGAGAACTTCGCGAAAGTTCCTCCGAGGTTAATGTTTCCGTGGGTTCCTTCTTACTACGAGGGTAGATAAGTAAGTCATTACATGGAGAAATGACGAACTGATCCAAGTAAGAAAGACATACCCTACTCATTTAGCTCATGAATACTATGGGCGTATATGTCCTATCCGAAGGGTATCACTACGGACTCGAAGTGCCCGCATCGAGTTCGGAAGGTAGTCTTCCAGACATCCTTCCCTAACACTCGAACTGGTGATATTCGGATCTCATATCCATTTCTGAAAGTAATTCTTTCCTTGCATTTGCTCAACCAATTCATCTATGCTAGGCAGAGATAACGATTTCTACTAGAAAATCTTGACGGAGTCCTTGGTAGCCGAGGTACATACGATGCATTCCGTCGACCTCTGGAAGAATAAGACCGGGGCTCTCCAGGGTGAGAAGCCTAGTCTTCCAATTCTATTTCTGTGTAATTTGCTAAGTTGTCCGGAGTGTTCTTGTATCTCCGTAGGTGTTTAGACTGAAGGGCGATCTGTTTACAGAAGTCGTACTGGGTTCTAAGTTTGTTCACATGACGATGCGATTACTCGTAGTCTTGAGCAATTCTCCGTCCTAAAGTTCATATTAGAATTCATATATGGTTCAACGATCACAATCTCGTGTATACGAGTCGTATGATAATGTCGGAATCATACTGAAACTTAAAGACATTAGATTTGAACATAAGACGTTTATAGACAAAACACAACCGTGCAACCATCAACAGAGTTACAGTACTTTAGATTTACTACAAGACTAATGTTGCGAATAAGGTATACTACAAAAGACAAGTATACGCAGCACGAGCATCCTTATACCGATAGGATCCAGCAAAAGATAAGACTCTAGTTGCACTAGTTCTGGATAGTTTATAAGTCTGTTACAAAAACACACCTCAGTTACATTAACGTGGTTCCGGAGCAGGTTCTCCAGCAGCTGTGATCCTGAGATTCTTCCCATCTGCGCCAGAGTTCTTTGCTATAGGGCAATCATTCTTGAAGTGCCCTATCTCACCGCATTGGTGGCATGACTGGCTAGTACTTGCATTGGTGGCGGGAGCGATGTGTCGAGCTAGATTGACGTGGACACGAGTGTTCTCCTTGTTCATCCATTTTGAAACTTTCCTTTCATAGGGTCTAGCTTTAACACCACCATCATAAGCCTGGTTGACTTTGATGTTAGGGGCTTGAGTGATGGGTCGTGCCGGTGCTCCACAGCTACGAGCATGGTGCCCTATTTTTAGGCAATTGCAACATTTCATCTCATGGCAAGCCCCATGATGATGGAAACTACACTTATCACACTTCGGGAGTTTTCCCTCGTATGGCCTGCTCGATACGGGGATGGCAGGGGTTTCCACTTGCTGTTATTGCATGACCAGCCTTTGGGATTTCTTGCGTTCTTTCTGGGCTTGACGCTTTAGTTTCTTGTTCTTTGTTTTTAGGCTTTGCAAGCCTGTGACTGTTACAGTTTGATGAATTCCTGGATTGATACTACGACCGGAATCTTGAACCCCAACATCAGCATTGCTTGCGCTGATAGCACTACGGTGCGCAAGGACAGTTGTCACGGCAGCCATCACGGCAGTTGTAATTGTGGTTTGAAAGGTAGTGGTGTCCATAGGAAAGGTAGAGGTTTCGTTGTTCAACTGATTGTTCCTGATGACGACATGACTTTGTAACACGAAAGATAAGGATTTTTTTGAGTGATTCTGGTTGATCCTAGATGTACTTCGATCGTTCAAGAAAAGAGTAAGAGTATGTTTTCAACAGTTTAACCTACATCCCTATGATGCAGTCCTAGCACGGAATGGAAGTGTGTTCACGAAGGTTTCACCTACATCCCTATCATGCAGTCCTAGAACTGGGTGGAAGTGAGTTCGTAGAATGGTCTCAAGACGTTTCTCGTTCAAGCCGAGGTATCGTTGGTTGGTGAATAACATGATCCAACCACTAAAAGAGACTTGGAAATGTCTCCGGAGTTAAATTACTATAGTCAAATGACTTGAATAAAGCATGTTTCAGATAGACTCCAATGAAAGAATGATAAGAGTACTTGAATAAAGAATGACACAGTAGTTAGCCGACTGTCAATATCTTTGACATTCATGACATACAAGTTCGGGAAATTGACCTTGTAAAAGGTCTTACATCATATCCAGAGAAGATAGTTCTTGACAGCATAAAGACCTAACCAAAAGTACTTACGATACAAGATAATTTTATAGAAAATGCCACATCGGGCATAGACAGAAGATGATTCCTTTTAACAAGGAAAATAAAGTAAAGCATCTACTACTGGCGACGGTCATCCCTCTAGTGAACTCTCAGCTCAGTTAGTTGACGTTCCACATCAAGTAGGTGTCTTTCGTACACCCTCTGGCGTACTCGGAGCTCTATGACTTCGGCTCGTGATTCAGCCAGTGCTTGCAGTAGGGTTTCATGGTTTCTCTCAGATCTCTCGCGAGCATCTTCTAGACGAATGGTGCATTGGGTATGCAATCTCGCATCAGCGACAAATTCTGTGATCTGATGTAGGGTTGTCCTGCCTTGAATCTCATTTTGGGCCACTCTGCGGACCAAGATTGGAAAGATTCTATCTGTTGATCCCCCATTGCTCAGGTCATAAAAAGTTCGGTCAAAATTAAATGGCATGGGCTGATCTTGTCTTTGGCTCTCTGTTTCCAAGCATTCTACCCACTCAGGCGTCGGGCCATGAAAAGTCGGACGAGGGTTAGGAATTGGAACGGGAGCTACCTGCGGAATGTTCTAAACTTCGGGTTCGGAGTTAACATCGTCCGAAAGGTCTTCATCATGGTGATCATTCACGGGGGATAGGATGATCATTCTCTGGCTCTTCTTCAAACCATCCAGCAATGACCTCATTCGGAAGGTACTGGTTGCCGTGGGGATGGAGTCCAGCCATGTTATCTATGCGAGAATTTGGGTAAAAAAATAATTATTAGACGGACTATCTAGATAATTATATAGAAAATCTTCATTAGTTACATCGCTATTTGTGAAGTGCATACCAGTTATATGTAATCGAAACAAGATAGACCTTCGAATGAGTGACCTTAACTCCAAATTCACACAGAATAGGGGTAAGGAAAAAAATTCACAGATTCTAAGTCGATAACATCCGAATTACATATAGCCTTAGTGTATCCACTTAGCAACTATCAACTTAGTAATGAAGATCCCGTTTTAGTTCTCAAGTATAAAGTACTTATAGTAACACCAAATACTCCTATAGTATTTTAAGTTTAATGTTATGTTCTACTGCTCTCATTGTGGTATTGTTTGTAAGATTTTAGACATGTTGCAACCACACAACTACACTTAGGCACATGCTAGTCAACCCTCGGATAATATAGGTGATCAGGCTATATCTTCCCAGCTTTGACCATATGTCTCTAAGTCCACCTGTGTAGCCCAACAATCGTAATTCTTTTGTACTGTCCTAGCGACACTGATTTTAGTATGAATGCAGGCATGTATACTTACTTAAATATTTTATTATTTAAAGTATAAACTCTTGGTCAGAGTATCTTTAATCCCTATGTATTTATAGTTAGTATATCTTTTATGTGTTGATACACTTAATTCACTATAAACAATGCTCTGATACCAATCTGTCACACCCCAAAACCAAGAACGGCGGAAACGTTATGGGGTGGAGGACGTCATGTACAGTATGACAACAATGATAAGTAGTAAACAAGCAAAACCATCATCCATTCCATTAATACTATAATTTTAATACAAGTATGTTCTCTCAAATTATAATAGACACTAAAGAATTAATCAAAATGAAAGATACGTCTTGAACGAGCACCATCTTCCCTGAACCTTGCATCGGTACCTGTCGACGGTTGACTTGAGGATACAAGTTATTTTGAAAGAGAGTATCAACTTTAAAGCTGGTGAGATCATAAGTATTTTAGTGTCTTTATTTGTATGTAAGTATTTGTATGTATATGAACTGTAAGTATTGAAAATGTATATGAACTATAAGTATTGTAAGAGTATATGAACTGTAAGTATGAAAATGTTTTGTATGAACTTAGGAAGCCCTATGTTTCCTACTAATCGTATCCTTCTACCAAGGCATCTAGTGTGTGTGTGTGTGGCTCTTGTAAGAGTGTGTATTTTCCCAAATCTGACTAACATTAACCAAAAATATAGCTTCTACATTACCGTGCGTCGTGTGAGTGTTCACGAAGTGAATGTAATGGGAAAATGAAATAATACTATGGTGTAGTGTCGACCTACAACCGTACTAATTACCTTAAGTCTACTGTAATTCTTCTAAGTACTGTAGTATTTGTAATAAATGACTACTTTTGTACTCCTATTGCCTTATTTGAGGGATAAGGTATAATGTGATGGCTAGATCCCAGGCTAGATGCTCCCCTGTCAAAGGGATTTTGAGACCTTTACATGCCCATGCATATATGCATGCCATGAACATCCACATTACTATGATCATGTATACCCGATATAACTATCACAATTGCGTTGCGATTCATCGGTATAGTTAGATCCTGAACTTGTTCTGTGCTATAGCACCTAGTGACGTCTGTCCTATTATCGTATATGTAAGAGTACTCATGTAAACGTATATATGTAACCGTACTCATGTAAGCGTAATCAAGTAAACATATCTATGTAATGATATAGTAATGTACTGTAATGTTCTACGTGTACTCGCTGTAATGTGTGTTCTCTCTCTATCTAGCATGTATAGTAATGTACTGTAATGTTCTATGTGTGCTAGCTGTAATGTGTGTTCTCTCTGTCTCTCTAGCATGTATAGTAATGTACTGTGTGTACTAGCTGTAATGTATGTTCTCTCTATCTAGCAAGTATTGACTCATGAATGAACTGACTCATTGTATGATATCGCGTTCTAGTAATAGTTATAGTATCTTCCTAAACTACCCATATGGTAGCTTACTAGTAATATAACTAGTACGTATGAACATGGAAGTCTACCCTTGCTACCCAAGGGCATTGGATAAACTGGAAGGACCTTTATGACTATATATGTACATATGATATATAACTAATATTTAAACAACCTTCGGACGGATACCTAATGTCCCACCAGACCACATCTCAAGCGCGAAAAGGAAATAGGGTGGATAGCCTTCCTAAGTCTTTTAAACATTTCTTATATAACTATATATATAGAGGCATGCAATTGATAATATAAAAGCATAAAATAATTTTTGTAAAACCTTTGAACATAACTATTATCTAAGAAAAGATCGACTTGATGTCAATCTATAAAATGGTTTGAAACCATGGGTTTGGTAAAACAGTTTAAGTATAAAGAAACATTTGTTTGAAACACAATTGTAAATGAGTTTGAAATGAAACATACAGAGTAAAATGTATAGTTTAATAAGGATTTTTAAACATATAAAGTATTTATGAAAATCATTTGTAGGAAACTGTTTGGTAAAATGGCTAATTAATAGTAAATCATTTCAATGCTGCTTATTAATGACATGTGATTGATATAACAAGTAGCATGATTCTACTTGTCTCCCCCCCCCCATAAATCATTTTAAAACATTTAAAACATTGATAAAGGGGTATAACTCACCTGTTGTGGGTGTTACGGATGAACTGAAGAGGTAGGACTGCTAGGTGTCAAGTGAAGTCTTGAACACACTCTATGATGCTAGTTGAAATATAATATCACATATATGTAACAAATTAGTTTATAAACAACTAATAAACAAGTCAAGACACCCTAGGACATGCTAAACACCTTTATCAAGTGTTATTAGCCTCTAGGATTGCATCTAAGTGTTTGTAGGGGAAGCTATTGTGTGTAGGGCTCAAGGAAAACTCCACCATGAGGTTCACGGCCCTAATGATCCTACTAAATGAGTTTACAGAAGTAAACTCATGAGTTTACTTCCGTAAGATCATACTTATGTGACCATTTGATGTTTGATGCACTATAAGGCCCTAAGAATCATTTCTACTTAATGGCTTGGTCTATGGAAGAGTTTAGGGCATTATATAACTCCTTTTAGGAGTTTACGGCCCTAGGACCAAATCCCATGGAGATTACGACCGTAATCTCCCTTGGATGGGTGTTTGTGGTGTTTTCAAGTCCCTAATTTAACTAGGAACTAAACTAGGCTATTCTACAAGGCTTTAGAAGAGGTTATAGCATTAATTGGCCCTATTGTTTGGAGTTCATGGCCCTGGAACTTCTTGCGCTGTGAAAACTATACTCTTGCTGTTCTAATGGTGTTTTCTACTCCTAAACCCATTACGGTACATGTCTAAACTAGTCTCTTGGCTTAAGGAAGGCTTTTAGGGTGTTTTGGCACCTTAAAATGGAGTTCACGGCCCAAGAACATCCTTGGCCGTGAACTCACTTCTAGTCTTTGTTGCTTAATGATTTTGTGGTCTAAACATGTCATGGTAGCTCTAGGTTTAGTCCCAAGGCTTGGAGGGACATTGGGTACACTTTGGCCCTTTTAAAAGAGTTTACTCCCCAAGGTGTTCTTGGGCGGTAAACTCTCAGATCTTAGTGTTTTCCTATGATTTCTAGTGTATTAAGCATATAAGAAGCTTTAAAACAACACTAGATAGAAGTACTCACTTTCCGCAACGAAAGTCCAAAGATCCTTGAGAGAGAATTCGGCTTTTCTCTAGCTATAAATGTAACTAATGAATAAATATGGTTCAGAATTCTATATATAGTCCTGGGATTTTTGGCAGAAAATATTTTATTCCTGAAATGTACTCTAATATCATAGTGTTTTGGAATAACAGTGTTGCACAAAACCCTAGTTTATCCACTCTCTTGATATCTCCTTAAGTGTAAATCCTGAAATACTCAAACTTATACCCAAAAGTCTGGAAATTCTCTGTAACTGTTCTAATCTTCTAATGACTTGATATGGTTAGTGCAAAATGGAAATTTTGGGTTGTCACAATATATTACTCTCATGTATACATTCTTCACTGATAGATCGATCGTCTGAATCTTTGGATTGAACTTGACGTACTGTACGAGTGATACTGCGGGGATTCCTTCAGAAGGGAAAAGAACTATAAGGTATTCCATGCATGAGTACTTCGGTGTTCTGATATGACGGCTTCGCTAAAAGACAATTACTGAGAAAGAGATGTACGTATGGAGCTGGTATTGCGAGGATCGAATTTACTCGAGTCATATGATAAAGTCGGAATCATATGGAAACTAAAGACATTAGATTTGAACATAAGGCGTTACAGACAAAACACAACAGTGCAACCTTTAACAGAGTTGCTATACTTTAGATTTACTACAATTCTATTGCTGTGAACAAGGTATACTACAAAAGACAAGTATACGCAGCACGAGCATCCCTAAATGGAGGGGATCTCGCAAAAGATAAGACTATGGTTGCACTAGTTTTGGGATGGTTCATAAGTGTGTTACAATGAAACGCCTAAATTACATTAACGTGGGTCCGGAGTAGTCTCTCCTGCGGCGGTGGTTGGTAGCATACTTCCGTCTGTGCCAGCATTTGCTACCTCTGGGCAGTTCCTTTTGTAGTGACCTACCTTGCCACAACCGTAGCAAGCCTGGTTCACACCGGTGCTGGGCACTTGGTTGATCGGCCATGTTAGGCTCTTGCAGTAACGTATGGTGTGCCCTTTTCTGTTGCAGTTTGAGCACTGCATCTCCCGACAAGGTCCATGGTGGTGATAACTGCATTGGATGCATTTTGGGATATTGCCAGCATATTGTCTGGCTGGGTTAGGGACAATTGGGATACCCGAAGGGATGGTAGTAGGAGGTACCGATGTCGTGGCTATGAAGGTTGTTACTGGTGGTTGTTTCCTGTTCGCCCTTCGAAGCGATTTGTCCTTAGATTTAGCCCAAGACTTCTGTTTGTTACTCTTGGTCTTGGGACTCGGGGTATCGTGGTAGTTTGTTGCTCGTTGAGGTGCTTGATTGTTACTCGGATTGGAATTGTCGTTAACACTCCCGCCAACATTTGCTTTGTTAGCGTTTAGGTGGGTCAGAATACCTGACACGGTAGCCGAGACTGCAGCTTGAAAGGTAGCTGCATCAATCTGAAGAGTTGGTGTTTGGTTGAGAGGTTGATCGTTTTTCTTCGGCGACATGATTCTGATACACGGAAAGAGAAATGAATTTGTGAGCGAGAATGGTTGAACCTAGACGTAGTTAGATCGCTCATGTAAAGAATAGAAGTGTGTTCTCTAAGGTTTGACCCACATCCCTATGATGCAGTCCTAGTACGGAATGGAAGTATGTTCACGAAGGTTTGACCTACATCCCTATGATGCACTCCTAGCAAAGATTGGAAGTAAGTTCGTACAATGGTCTCAAGATGTTTGTCGTTCTAGCCGAGGCATCGTTGGTTGGTGAATAACATGATCCAACCATTAAAAGAGACTAGGAGATGTCTCCGGAGTTAATTTGCTATATTCCAATGACTTGACTAGAGCATGTTTCAGATAAAATCTTATGGAAATATGATAATAGTACTTGAATAAGGAAAATGACACAGAAGTTAGCCGACTGTCAATATCTTTGATATTCACGATGTACAAGTTGGGGAAAATGATCTTGTAAAAAGGTCTTACATCACATCCAAAGAAGATAGTTCTTGACAGCATAAAGACCTAACCAAAAGTACTTACAGTACAAAATAGTTTCATAGAAAATGCCACATCGGGCATAGACAGAAAATGATTCCTTTCTAACAAGGAAAATAAAGTAAAGCATCTACTACTGGTAACGGTCATCCCTCTGGTGAACTCTCAGTTCAGCCAGTTGGCGTTCCACATCAAGTAGGTGTCTTTCATACACCCTCTGGCGTACTCGAAGTTCTATGACTTTGGCTCATGATTCAGCCGGTGCTTGTAGCAGGGTTTCATGGTTTCTCTTAGATCTATCACGAGCATCTTCTAGATGAATGCTGCAGAGGGTATGCATTCTCGCATCAGCGACAACTTCAGTGATCTGATGTAGGGCTGTCCTGCCTAGAATCTCATTCTGGGCCACTCTGCGGACCAAGATTGGTAAGATTCTGTCTGCTGAGCCCCCATTGCTCAGGTCATAGAAGCTTCGATCACCATTAAATGGCATGGGTTGATCCTGTCCTTGGCTCCATGTTTCCATGCATTCCACCCACTCAAGCGTCGGGCCATGAAAAGTCGGAAGAGGGTTAGGAATTGGAAAGGGAGCTACCTGGGGTAGGTTCTCAACCTTGGGTTTGGAGTTAGCACCATCCGAAAGGTCTTCATCATGGTGATCATTCAAAAGGATAGGATGATCATTCTCCGGTTCTTCTCCAAACCATCCAACAATGACCTCGTTCGGAAGCTACGGGTTGCCGTGGGGATGGAGTCCAGCCATGTTATCTACGAGAGAATTTGGGTAAGGAAATAATTATTAGACGAACTATCTAGATAATTATTAGAAAATCTTTATTAGTTATATCGTTATTTGTAAAGTGCATACCAGTTATATGTAATCAACACAGGATAGGCCTTCGAATAAGTGACCTCAACTCCAAATTCAAAAGGAATAGGGGTAATGCAAAATTTTCACCGATTCTAAGTCTATAACATCCTAGTTACATATAACTTTAGTGTATCCACTTAGCAACTATCAACTTAGTAATGAGGATCCCGTTTTAGTTCTCAAGTATAAAGTACTTATAGTAACACAAAACACCCCTATGGTATTTTAGATTTAGGTTATGTTATAATGTTCTCATTGTGGTAATGTTGGTAAGTTGTTAGACTTGTTGCCATATCACAACCATTCTTGGGCATGTGCTAATCACTCCTCGGAACAACATAGTTGATCAGACTATGCTACTCCCAAGACTGACCATACATCCCCGAGCTTACCTGTGATATTCAACAATCGCAATACTTTTGTTCTTGTCATTGTGACAGGGATTTAAGTATGAATGCAGGCACGTATACCTTGTTAAATATTTTATTATTTAGAAGTATAAACTCTTAGACTGAGTGTTTTAATCCCAATGTATTTATAGTTAGTATATCTTTTATGGGTTGATATACTTAATTCACTATAAACAGTGCTCTGATACCAATCTGTCACACCCTAAAACCAAAAATGGCAAAAACGTTCCGGGGTGGAGGACGTCATGTGAAGTATCATAACAGTGTAAAGTACTAAATAAGCAACAACATCATCCATTGCTTTAAAAGTAAAGTTTTAATACATTTGTGTTCTTTCATTGTAATAAGACATCAAAATATGTAATCAAAATAAAAGACGAGTCTTCTCTGTGCTCCGTCTTATCGAAACCTGGCCATTGTACCTGTCTAACTGGTGACCTGAGAATACAAGTTATTTTGAAAGCGAGTATCAGTGTAAAGCTGGTGAATTCATAAGTATTAATGTGTCTTTGATTTGTAAAACTATAAGGTAATCACTTAGAAACCTGTGGAAAATGACTGTATAAGTGTGGATTGTTTGAAAGCAGTTGCAAACGTTTGAATACTCTAACAAATCCCTATGATTTCTATTAGTATAACGAGTAGCCTTCTACCAATACCTAAGTGTTTTGAAGGTAGTCTTCTACCAAGACTCATGTGTTTTGTAAGTAGTCTTCTACCAAGACTCATGTGTTTTGCTAGTAGTCTTCTACCAAGACTCGTGTGTTTTGCTAGTAGTCTTCTACCAAGACTCGTGTGTTTTTCTAGTAGTCTTCTACCAAGACTCATGTGTTTTGCTAGTAGTCTTCTACCAAGACTCGTGTGTTTTGCCATAAGAAAGATGGTTTTCCTTCTTTTTGGCTATTACTAACAGTACTTAGTCTAACTCATCGTTTATGTGAATGTATCACAAAATAAGGTAATAGGAAAAATATAACCATGTAAGTGTTATCCTTTTGTATTAGGATTAACATGACATCGCGAATAGCAACATGTATAACCTTTGAACATCCGTAGATTGTTCAATTTTCCTCTGTAATGACAGCAGGTTGAAGGAAGGGTTAGTCCCGTAAAGGTACTCCAAGTATAAATATTAACCGTAAGCATCATTTACCTCTCTAGCGAACAGTAGGCCAAAGGAATGGTTAGTCCCGTACAGGTACCCCTAATATAAGTAATAACCGTAGGCATCCGTAGATGTTCATCTACCACTGTTGCTAACAGGTGGGTTCCGGAATGGTTAGTCCCGTCTAGATATCCCGTTGAACTGGAATAGGCAGCACAATTTACACAAAAGGTACTAATAAATCATCCCAGTGAATCTAGGTACAAGTATCCATGTAAGTGTATACAAGTAAATGTATCTATGTAAAGGTACTCATGTAAGCGTCTCTATGTAAACGTATTCATGTATCATGTAAGCATATGTAAACGTACTCATGTAAACGTGTCTATGTAAACGTACTCATGTATCATGTAATGTACTGGTATACACTCATGAATGAATTGACTCTTGTGTGATTCCTTGTAATAGGAATAATGTTTTGTATCCCCTAACTATCCCTATAATAGTTAACTGGAAGGTAATTGATTGTCCAAACAGGTTTATACACCATTGCTATACAAGGGTGAGGGAAACTGAATGAAGGATGAAAACTATAACATCAATACATATATAAGAACATAAGTGTATAGATATAGTTGATGGGTTTTGGTCATAAGAACACCCTATGTGCTCGTACAAACCCTAATGCTTGGATCTAGGTTTCTCTATTGTACATGCAAGTTATCCAAGACTATAAACCCTAGATCTAGTGTATGATAATCAATATAACATATTAATAAGGGTTTAGATCATACCTTGATTGTTATGTAGCAATAACAATCTCAAATCCTTCTTGTATTCACTTTAGAAAGCTTAGAGTCACAAATGTCACTCCTCTAATGGCTCACAAACACCAAGAGCAAGAGGATGAAGAGAAGAAGAGAAGGAGGCTGCCCAAAACGTGTGGAAACCCTAGAAAGAAGCTTGTTCACGTTTTTGGGGCATAAGGGCTCTATATATAGTGAGGCTATTAGGGTTCTCTAACAAGGAAACCCTAATTTGGATGCTTAAGCCCTAAGCAACCCATGGACTCCTTTCCTTAAAGGCCTTGGACAACTTTTAATGGGTTTCCCCATAGAATTCGTCCACTCCTTAATATAACGCAATCCATAGCTCAAATTGCAATTATCTTATAATTACAATTCCAGTCCCTTAAGTTTAATTAATCTCTTTTAGTCACAAACTTAATTCTTATTAATTCTTGACTAATATTAATTAAACAATATGATTTCTCCTTTAATATATTATTCTCATAATATATTAATAAATCATATTTAATCCTTTCTCTCCATAATTCATCCTATCGGGTTGCTTTGGTGAAGGCAACCCAAAAGGACCATGCACCATTGGGTCAAGTACATACCAAAATAGTTATGGACTTAGACACTAATCCAACAGTCGCCCACTTGGATAAGCCTAATAACTATTATGTGTATGACTTCTGACCCTGATCTGCAATCGTAGCTTTCCAAAGCCGCTGTCAACTCTGATCCTATCAGATACGCGTGTCCTTTAGATAAGGGATCATATATTCCTCCATTCTAGATATCGTATGAGACATGATTTCTAATCATTCTCTCTGTACTATTTCTCGACTTCCGATTTATGACGACTGACTCATTGAACAAATCAAATTAGCCCTAGTCCGGCCGAGCATTTACGTTTGTCATCACTAAATCATCGAGGGGCCCAAAGATATCGCTTTTATCCTACTTTGGATAAAAGGAACAGATAAACTTTGATTCAATGCTCTCTTGCACTCACTCAACGAATCACACAAAACAATATGTTTTATGACACCAAGTTACTGGTGTGTTTACATATTATAAATGTGCAACCGATTTGCAAGATACAACTCACACATCTCGGTTTCAAGAATATAAGATGTTATCGTCTCACCAATCACTCGTGATATAATTCATGGAGTGATCCAAGTGAGCATGGGTTTAATCCAATGCTCAAATCATATTCATAAGCACTCATGAACGTTGCAACAAACATTTGCTTATGTCTAATGCTCTTTAGACAATCCACACACCAATTCACAACAGTCGTCATTCATACCTACTTCCAACATATGAACGATTGTGGCCCGTTCGAATAATTTGACTATTCAAAACCAATTAAATTATTTAGGAAGTCAAAACATGCAAAGTGAAACACAAGAATAATACTAATCCCATATGGCCTGAAACCTTTGAGCATAAATAAAACACTTTTTATTTATCACCATATCGATTACTCATTATTTGTTGTTTTGGGTAATCAACTTTTTACTTGAATTATTACACTTGTCCCATGCTCTTAGCATGCACACAATGTTTACCTATGGTTCTTACTTTGTGAAATAGATCAAATGAACACATTTCCAATCATACTCATTTCACAACTCCCAATCCTTTTCACAAGTGAAAGAATATCAAATTCTTGCCACTTATGGAATATGCTAGATTCTAACATTTTATGTAATGATCCTTTCGTAATGTCATAGCACAAAAAGTCACAAATACTATTGCCAACGATATTACAAAGTCCTCTATCGGAGATTGTTACAATACAATTCCTTAGATATGATGTCTCTCATTCAAAGTACATTCCTTTGAACATCCTTTTGAATAAAAGTTTCTAATCTAGACATAGATTTTCAATATTCAATTCTCAATATGGACACGTTTCCATATTTTCCATATGACAACTCATTCTTAATAGAATCTTATCTATTCATAATAATGTCGATATGGTTCATCCAATACTATACTTCCAACTACTCATAAGCGACTAATCATCGGTGAACTTTGGATTGTCCTTTGATAGTTGTTTAATTATCTTAGTCAAAACTGATTCTTGTCATTTTCCCTCTAAATGCGCTAGACATTTGGAAAATTTTAGAATGGTCAAATATTATAGCATTTGCATTCGATCCTAAACCCGAAGCGTATGGGACACGATGCATAATGTCTTACATAAAGATTTGAAACGTTCTCAATCTTCTGCCATAATATTTTATGTGCTACATTCTCAAAATTCGAACTATGAAGAGGAATGTCGTAATCATAATCGAAATTTTGAGAACATACTATGTTTCCTTGACTAAATTATTTAACATTCCAAAACCTAAGCCTTTAGATTTGAAATGAAGCATAATATTCTCTCCCTTAATTATAGCAAAACAACTATTCAACCTTTACAACTTTGCAAAGTATGACTCTTGTTTTCTATAATTAATATTGCTAACTTGCAATTCATTCCTTAATAATCATACAATCATAACACTTATGCTCCCACTATCATGATGATTATTATAAACATAACACTTATGCTCCCACTAGCTTTGACATGTATTCAGAAACAACTTAACTTTCAGAAAAACAATACTTATTGAATTTCTTAAGTTCATGTTTCTAATACCTAAAGCTTTGATAATCCTTTATCTAAGCTTATGCACCTTTCCCTTAGATAGCTCATATGTTTGTCTAAACACTTTAGACTAATTGCCAAATCTCACAATTCGAATCATGGAAAGGGATACCGTAACCATAAACGAATTCGAGAATCCAATTTTCACAGTCACTATCTTTTTAAAATCTCTCTTAGTGAAAGCATTTCCTCATAGTCATTTTCATGAAGGAGGGAATCTTATAACACTTAGATTTTAATGGTATATGTGTTCCTATCCATGTGAATTTTTCAAAACCAAAGTTTACGACAAATTCAAACTCATATGGACCGAACTTTCTTAATCTTGATTTCTTGCCTTATGGTAACACAGTTGCCCACCATGTCTTCCAAGTAGTTAAGCATTTCACCCTTTCCTATCAATATACTTTCCATTGATCAAGGTGTCTGCCTTTTATGCGTTCAAATGAGAACTCATAGAACTCACATGCATAATTGACTCAATTGGAATGGCACAGAAACAAAATAGTGTCCACACGATAGGTTGTAAACCCCAACTCGTGTGCTAGTGATGATCGATAAGGTCTATTTTGATTTGTTCTTGAAACCTTTCAAGACCATTAAGACTCCCACTGACTCCTTGACATATAAGATTCTCTTGTCAATAAACATTTCTTGACAAACAAATATTCAAGAGTTAGTGTAGTTTTTATCAAAACACTTCATCAATAGGTCCTAGTTGGTCTTTGTCTTATCCAAGACATCACAAATTTCCTCATTTGATGAATGATATAAACCTTCTTAATACTTGTCACTCATTGTCATATTCTTAACTCTAAGACTTGTTTGGAACGAAGTATGATTGACTTCTTGATTTTAACCATTTCTTCAATTCTTGCTTCCTCTTCTTAGACATACAATTGTACTAAGACTCACTTAGAGGATCAATTTAGATATGGTTCTTAATCATTAAGACCTATCATAAAGCATAAAAGGTACTCTCCCTTCTTAGAATGGAGAAACTTTTATCTTTCTGCCTACTTGATTCTTCTTATTCGTTCTGCTATTGATTTAAACTTTTTCAATCAATTCAGAATTACACTTAATCTTATAAGTATAATCATATTTACTAAGCCTTTAGTAAATCCCGACGAATATCTTGTTACTCTTATGGTGGACTTGATCAACACGCAACTTTGTGTACTCGATCTCCTAGTCCTTCACTTGGCACTTTGTCAATGAATTAGTCTAATTTCCAAATATGAAATTTCTCATTCATCGTGCAACCAAGTTGCACAATTCCAAGTTTCTGTCCAATTGAAACTTGGGCGATGAGAAATTCTCCCTATTTGGTAATTCTCGACATTTCCATAATTAAGAATCAAATCCATTATTTCTAATGTTAGAAACATTCAAACAACAATTTTTCATATACGCCATTGCAAGGATAAATAAATAATATAAAAATCAAAATTTATTTTATTGCAAAAAAAATTTGTCCTTACAATGCAATTCATTGAAAAACTATGCTAATACATATTTCTTAGCAATCTAATTCTAACTCTAAGTAGTAGCTCAAGAATCTAATCTTCAAGTAATGCGATCGAAATCCATTTCTTCACGGTTAGATTCTGCTCACTTCTTCCCTTAAGCTCCCTCTCCTTTCTTCGATCCTACAAAACATCAATTGTAATCTTATCACATTATGTATTAAGAATCTAGAATAGGAGCTTAAAAGAGTCAGTCAATGGATTTTACCTAAAGCAAAGTCATACGTTTTGACTCTCCCATCTCTTAGATCTCTTAGGTAAATAGGGCAGCATCATCTCCAATGCCGCTTTTCTTGGCAATAAAAGCAAATTGACTCTTTTGGAACAGGACATGGAACTACTTCAGACATTGCCTTTCTCTTATGATCAAACTTTTCGATCATAGCATGTCTTTCGTTGCCATTGTCTATATCCATAGAGGTCTTGAAGGCAGATTCACCAATCAACTTTGCTTTTCTTTTGCGCCAAACCATTGCTGATTCAGTAGCAATAAGCATATAGGTGAGATCTATAAGGGTCACGTCGCAGTTCATCATATAGTACTTTCTTACGAACTCACTATATGAGTTAGGAAGTGACTGAAGAACCCAATCAACAGCTATCTCCTCACAGACAACGGATCCCAATATTCTTAACCTATCAATGTGTGACTTCATCCCTAGGACGTGTGCACACACTGACTTTCCTTTTTTTATATTTACTTGCCAAAAGGGCTTGATTGAGTTTGAACTTTTCAAGCCTTCGAACTTGTGGGTTAGGGAGAATAATTGGAGGAGGTGGAGGAAGTGAAGCATGATCTCTTGTTCCTCGATCGAATCGTGGAATATCATATTCATGTGGAATGCTTGTTCCACGGGATTTGGGAAGACCATAGTTGTCATACTTTGACATCTACAAAACGGGAGAAAACGAATTCAAGTTAGTTGATTGATTGAGTCCTTAGTAAATCACCCAAATGAGATACTAAGGCTAGGACCCAACACAATATGCTACAACCTAGAAAAGGGATGCCGTAATCTAGTTGCAGAATATTTAAAGGTAAGTGAATGACGATTCACTAATTTCCACCATGAAAAACGAAAAAGAAATTTAAGTTTTAAATCTATGAAAACTCCTAGATCCTTTGAGATTCATTGAACATTTCAATGGCATGTTTGAATCTCGATATGCCCCTTTTGTTTGTGACTGGGATGCCGAGGATCACAAAGCGGGTGTGAATAACCATGCAAACTTACATGGTGCCCTCACATGTTACAGTCACCTATTCGATGTGCCGGTAAACCACACACACTCCACCAAACTATGACAAACATTGAGTCACCCTTTGCTACCTTTTCTTAGAACCATTTAGTGTGCCGGTTAGCCACACATGCTCCACTAACGTCTTCGCAAGGGCACAAAGTGTAATTTCATGGAATTGCATCAATTCACTTTTGCCTAAGTAACTAAGATTGGGAATTTGTAAAACATTTAGTTACTTTTGTACTTCATTATACTTATAATGGAAGGTTTTTGTCCTATCCTACCCATTCGGCTAACGACCCTCCACTAGTCAAGAGTGCGGTGGGGTAAGAGTGGATACCCATTCAATCGCCATTTTATAGGCAATTTCCATAAACACTCCTTATAGACCAGCTTCGTGAATGAGGCCTACTAACGGTAAGACTGACTTTTACTCATACATATATAATGTTAGACTTTTAATGTTATATATAGTATAGGGTGTATTTTACACTTTTAAAATACTAGGAGGTCAAATTTAACAATTATACTTTTAATTCAATTAAATTGTAAACCTAAACTTTTATGGATTCATTAAACCTCTTTTAATTACACGTCTTAATACTAGGGTTTTAGAATTTAACATTCCTAAATTAAACCTTTAATCAACTTTTAAATTCCAAAACTTGAGGGCAAGTTTTGAAATATTTCAAAACATTTAGGTTTAGAATTTAAATATACATCAAAATTAAACTTTTATTCAAAATTTAAATTCCAAAACTTGAGGGCAAGTTTTGAAACCTTTTTCAAAACATTGGGGATCAAATAACAAATAACCTAAATTAACATTTAATAACATAATTATCCATATTTGATTTATTTAATAATTTCTTGCAAAACAATTTACCAATTTAATCAAAATAATTAATCAATTATCACATAAGGAAATAAATATTTTATTAATTAATAAATATCTTCAATTGGATCAAGAATATACTCATATATATATATATATATATATATATATATATATATATATATATATATATATATATATATATATATATATATATATATATCATAAAATCAGATTTATATTGATCTAATATGATAAAGGCAAGTATCTCAAAGATAAACAGCAAGAAATCCCGATATTTGCTCTTTCTAACGCTTGGACTCGCCGAGTACCCAATGGACTCGCCGAGTCGAGCCTACTCGCCGAGTCCACTATGGGACTCGCCGAGTTCATCAGGCAGGCTCACACAAATCGAATTTTTTTAACTTGAACAAACATACAAGGCATCAATACAATAGAAACCAATCAAGGCTCTGATACCACTGATGGGTTTTGGTCATAAGAACATCCTATCTGCTCATACAAACCCTAACGCTTGGATCTAGGTTTCTCTATTGTACATGCAAGTTATCCAAGACTATAAACCCTAGATCTAGTGTATGATAATCAATATAACATATTAATAAGGGTTTAGATCATACCTTGATTGTTATGTAGCAATAACAATCTCAAATCCTTCTTGTATTCACTTTAGAAAGCTTAGAATCACAAATG
Organism: Lactuca sativa; assembly: GCF_002870075.4. NCBI lineage: Eukaryota > Viridiplantae > Streptophyta > Magnoliopsida > Asterales > Asteraceae > Lactuca > Lactuca sativa. Next base: position 220,760,459 of record NC_056626.2, on the reverse strand, counting down.
TCACTCCTCTAATGGTTCACAAACACCAAGAGTAAGAGGATGAAGAGGAGAAGAGAAGGAGGCTGCCAAAAACGTGTGGAAACCCTAGAAAGAAGCTTGTTCACGTTTTTGGGGCATAAGGGCTCTATATATAGTGAGGCTATTAGGGTTATCTAACAAGGAAACCCTAATTTGGATGCTTAAGCCCTAAGCAACCCATGGACTCCTTTCCATAAAGGCCTTGGACGATTTCTAATGGGTTTCCCCATAGAATTCGTCCACTCCCTAATATAAGGCAATCCATAGCCCAAATTGTAATTATCTTATAATTACAATTCCAGTCCCTTAAGTTTAATTAATCTCTTTTAGTCACAAACTTAATTCTTATTAATTCTTGACTAATATTAATTAAACAATATGATTTCTCCTTTAATATATTGTTCTCATAATATATTAATAAATCATATTTAATCCTTTCTCTCCATAATTCATCCTATCAAGTTGCTTTGGCGAAGGCAACCCAAAAGGACCATGCACCATCGGGTCAAGTACATACCAAAATAGTTATGGACTTACACACTAATCCAACAATAGTTTTGTTCAAGAAGGTAAAAACGGTTTTGTAAGACATCTACGAGTTTTGAACCATAATTAACAATGACTTGATGTCATTTTAATAAACATTTCAAACGTAATACTTTTTCTACCAAGGTATTTTTAAGATAGAAAACCATTTCATGCATCACATTTTGAAGTATGTGAAATCTGCTGGATGAAAACACAGTTATAAATACATATGATTGATCTAATTAACATGTTGTTTTCTACTTGTATTCCCTCCCATTAAAACTGTTAAAATCATTTAAAACATTGACTAAGGAGTATGAACTCACCTGCTGTGAGTGGTTCTAACGAGTATGCGTGTAGGGATGAGAAGTTCCACGAATGAAGTCCCGAGACATAATAAGTCCTAAATGACATATAAGGACACATATTGACATGAATATAGTGTTTATAACATCTATATGAAAGGAAAAAGCTTCCGGGACTAGGAAACACCTTGACCAAGTGTTGGAATCACATGTGATGCATAGAGGACATGTGATCGTGTATGCTTCGAGGCAGTTGAAGCCTCACGAGGTAAACTACCCCCTCATGACCTGGAGTTAGGGTAATAGTGTTTGCCCTCAAGATTTGGAGGCACTACTTGTCTGGAGTATGGTGTACTATTTATACTAACTATAAGAGTTTAAAGTATCTGATGGATCAGCAGAACCTCAATATGCGGCAGAGGAGGTGGTTAGACGTGCAGAAGGATTATGATTGTGAGATCTTCTACCACGTAGGGAAGGCCAACGTGGTGGCCGATGCTTTGAGCCGCAATACGGAGGGTTCCCTAATTTGGAATGTTTGTTTGAGGATGACGGTGACCTCTCCATTATTGTATATGATCAAGGAGGCTTAGGTCGAGGGTGTGAAAATAGAGAATTGGAAGATAGAGTGGATCCGGGGTCAGTATCCCTTCTTTGTTCTGGATAGTCTAGGTCTTCTGACATAGTGTGGCTGGGTGTGGGTACCGGTGACTTGAGGAGTGAGACAGAAGATATTGGATGAGGCACACAATTCCAAGTTCTCCATACATCCGGGCCTACAAAAATGTATAGAGATCTGAGATTGAGCTATTGGTAGCCTTACATGAAGCGGGAGATCGCTTGGTTCCTAGAGTAGTGCTTGACCTGCAAAAAGGTCAAGGTCAAGAATCAGTGGCCTCCTGGCAAGGTTCATCCGCTAACCATTCCCATATGGAAGTGGGAGGATATCACTATGGACTTCATCACGAAGTTACCAGGATAGCGAGGGGTGTGGACGCCATATGGGTGATTATGGACAGATTGACAAAGAGTGCCCACTTTATTCCGATCTATGAGAGTATATACACTGAGAAGTTGGCGGATATTTATGTGCGAGAGGTGGCGGCTAGACACGGGGTGCCAGTGTCGGTAGTCTCTGACAGAGATGTTCGATTTACATCTGGATTCTGGAAGAAGTTCCACGAGGAACTCAGCACTTAGTTTCATTTTAGCACGACCTACCACCCCCAGACAGATGTCTAGAGTTGAGAGAACAAGATCTTTGCACAGGGACAAGGTTTGAGAATTCAAACCTTGAGTTAATGCTTGAGATCAATGTTTGCTTGCAAATAGATGTTCAAGTCAAGCCTGGATAGACCAGTCAAGTCTTAGATAACTAATTCAACAAATGATCAAGACATTCAGTATTAATAAGTAAACAATGATCAAGGAAAGATCAATAAATGAACAAGAAGAATGTTTTTGATGTGATAAAGATAAAAATGCCAAAAGTGAGAGAAAATATACGTCATTGATTTGTATTGAATGCTCCTTTTTATAGGAGAGAGTATTACAACGAATTAACCAAGTAAATAACATAGGACTGGACAAAAGAACTATTGCTGACATTCTGATTGTCTATGAGTAGAAAAAGCTAAGTCCTATGAGATGTTACACCAATACAAATATAATAAATGACAAAAGACAAAATAGCATTCTTCGGATCTACAAGCATTCCAGACTTCAGGATCAGTTCCAGAATGTGTTTCTCTTCAAGTTTCTTCACTCCTTTTCTCTAGCTCCGGACATGTTCCGGATCACATCTATCTTCGGAATTGACAGCCTTCGGAATATACTTAGGATTGCTAGAGGTTCACTTTCAAGTTCCAAAAAGAGTGAGAGGACGATCCACACACTTGAGGATATGCTTTGGGCATGCGTGTTGGATTTTGGAGGGAGTTAGGATACATACCTCCCGCGAGCAGAGTTTTCATACAATAGTAGTTATCATGCTAGTATTGACCGACCAACGTTTGAGATGTTATATGATCGGAGGTGTAGGACCCCTGTTTGTTGGGGAGAGGTAGGGAACCGGGTCATGGGGAGAACCGAGATGGTGCTCAAGACGACCGACATGATTCAGCAGGTGTGTGACAGGCTACGAGTCGCAAAGAGCCGTCAGAAAGCTATGATGACCGGTGGCAATCGGATTAAGTTCCAGGTGAGGGATTTTGTGTTACTGAGAGTGTCGCCATGGATGGGAGTCATCAAATTTCGGAAGAGGGGCAAGTTGGGGACCCAATATATTGGACCGTTCAGAATTACAGCCCAGGTGGGCAAGGTGGCCTATCGCCTGGATCTGCTGGAGGAGCTTAGTCAGATTCACAACACCTTCCATGTGTCACAACTTCGGAAGTGTGTCACCGACGAGGCCGCAGTCGTTTCTCTGGATGACATTCAGGTGGACAAGAGCCTGAACTGCATTGAGAGGCTTGTTGTGATTCTAGATAGGAAGACTAAGGTTCTTCGGAACAAGGAGGTAAAGTTAGTGAAGGTGCAATGGCAGCACCGAAGGGGCTCCGAATAGACATGGGTGCCCATATTGATGTCATCTTTTTGGTTTTCTCTTAAGTATGCAGCAAGAGTGAGGATTTCGTTTAGATTCATAGAAGGGAAATCTGCATCAGTAACAGTCTTTGAAGTTGGTTTGTTCCGGAAAAGATGGAAACGGAACAGAGGACAGTTCAGCTTAAATTTTACTAAGATTTTTCTTCCGAAGCCATGAACCTTAGTGATCCTCTTTCTAGTCCATACTTCCTTGAGGGGCAAATCATTTTTGGCGTAAAAGGTTTTGAGCCTTTCACATTCGGTCCGGATGATCACTTCCGGATTGTCGTTTGGGTGGAGTGGAGCAAACTTTGTGTAGAACTTGTTGAAGGGAGAGAGAGGAAGATCCAGTTGATCATAGTCGTGGGAGGGAAGCTCATAGTAGAAAGTAGGGATGATGTCCTTGGCTTGAAGAATGCCTTCACGACACAGAGGAGAAATGCCACACATCGGATCGGGATGATCTTTCAATGCTTGAATCAAGATGCTATCTTCCAGTGCCTTTTGAATTTTTTCCTCAGACCATCCAAATTTTTGTTTGGGAGGAGGTCCGGAATGAAGGGCTTATTGATCCGAAGTCATTGGTTTCTTCCCTTTGTCTTTCTGAAGGGCGTCAATAACTATCTTCATGTTTTCGTCAATGACGAGTTCCGGAGTAGGGATTGGAAGTGGTTCTTCAGGAATGTCATATGGAGTGAGAAGAGGAGAGCCTTGATCAATTGGGGCTATTTTTGGTTCCAGAATGGAAGCAAAAGGCATCGTGGAAGGAGTGGCTCGGAAGGCTTGAGCAGTAAGGACGGATTTTGTCTTAGCCATTTTAACAGCCATTTCAAAAGCATCCGGAAGAGAGGATGGCCATGATACAGAGGACCAGATCTTCTTCTATTCTTCTGATAATATTTTGGGAGTAGGCTGCTTTGGGGATTGAAGACCAAGAATCCCTTTCGGAGCTTCTTCCGAGACATAGACACCGTCGTCTTCATCTTCTTCATTTCCTTCAGAAATGCCCAGGATTCCGGAGACAAGTTGGACATCTTCTTCAGAATCGAGGTCCTCGTCCCAAAGTGTGAACTCCGAGGCTGGCTTGCATTGCCTGATTGGGCCTTCTCCCCCTCTTGCATCAGTGACCCTGGAGACCGGTGCAAGCAACAAGTCCTTCTTGATGTCCTCAAGTTTGGAGAACACACTCTGAAGACCGGTGAAGAGTTGAAGAGTTAGAGTGTCATGGGCTTCATAGGTGGGAGCCTGTGCTAATAGATGCTTGAAGGTGCTGCTAAGAATTTCGATCATCTCATCAAACTTCCTGTTCGGAACATCAACAATATTCCAAGTTGAGCATAGGAGTTTGATGAGGACTTGTTGTATGATCAAATTCATCTCATCCTTCTTCCAGATCTCCTTCTCTAAGCGTTGAATTTGTTTCTCATGACGAACATGAGTCTGCTTGATTAGATCGTTGGTAGCAGACGCAAGGTCGTCATGAACCTTGAGCATAGATATGAGCTGGTCAAGATGGGCTTCTCTCTCGGCTGAGGATGGTCTGGATTGCTTTGAAAGAGACTGAAGCATGGCATTGAGTTTTGAGTCAAGTCCGGAGACTTTTTGATCCAGTTTCAAATTTAGATCGGTTACAGAGGTCTCCACAGAGGAAACTATAGCCATAGTGTCAGAGACATTAGTGTGGATCTCTAGAAGGGAAAATGGGTCAACATGATCACCATCGGAGGATTCAAAATCTGAGTCTGCTTGTTGTGGAGGAGGACGGTGAGTATCCGAAATGGGGAAAGGACCCAGTTTGACCGCATCATCGTCTTCTTGATGGTGAGAGTTGAAGCCATCGTCCAGAGTGGATGTGGAGGAGATTCCAAAGTCAAAAGTAAACTTGGATACAAATGCTTTAGACTGGTAATGAATGGATGTCATGAGATGAGCATCTGGAATTGTTGTAGCGTCGTCCTCCAACATAACCTCTTCGGAAATCTCTTCTTCCGGATCAATGTGGAAAGCACTTTGATGAGTGGTGAAATGAGGTTGCGTGGAAGTAAGTGCATCACCTGCTTCAGCGTCAGTAGGAGTATAGGGCATATTGCTCTTAATGGCCCTATTTCTCATGGAAATAAGGGTGGATTCCACTTGAGTTCGATTCAGATCCGGACGCCTTGATGCAACCCTGTTCACATAATCTTCCCACAAGGGGACATTAGAACCTGGTCATCCTGTACGCCTTCCGTGTATCAGACTAGTTGGGGCATCGGAAGTTGGAGGGTCTACTCCTTCTTTTGGATGCTTGGGGTCTGGAACAACGGTTCCGGAGTATGTGCCTGTGGAAGAAATAATAGGATTATCAAAAGTGACACGTCGGTGTGTTACAAGGGGCTGAAAGGAACTTTGTTCAACACCTGCATCACCCTTTTGGGAGGGTGAGAGTGGATTATGTGGAGACTCCCAGTGTGTGTGTGCATGTGATGTTGAAACATCAAGGGGTACCTCGGATGAGTGGGTAGGAGGGGTGTGCAGACGGCCAGAATCAGCCGGAATGTCATGGGTGCCCTCCTGTGGACAGGAGGCACTGACTTTGTTTTTCTTTTTGGCCTAGGTTTTGGTGGGAGAAGACTTTCTCTTGGCTGATTTTTTGGGTTTGGGTCTGGATATGTCAGGGTTGGCCTCTTCCGAAGTGGGTTCAACAGAGACCGGTCAGGTTGTGTTGGGTCGAACACGACTGAAGTCTCTAAGTGTTGTTTTAAGTAAGGAGATTTGGAAGGGATGATAGCCAACATGTGGTCCGGAAGTCGTATGACCAGAACAAACGAAGATTGGTCCGGAATTCTATAAGCCTTAACGAGTTTGAAGGAAATACATACCTCCAGAGGAATGGTGTTCATCGGAATGGGCACATTGAATTCCTTGAAGATTTGTTCTATCATCAGAGCCCAAAATCTAGGGCTTGAAATTTCATTTGGTTTTCTCTTAATGGAAAACTTGCAGAAGTCTTGCCATAATACTTCAGGAAGATCAACAACATTATCACGTTCGGAGTAGATGCTGAAGACAACATTCAGCCAGTCCTTACTCAAAGTGTCCATTCCCCCGTGCTTGCCAGATAGACCACGTATGATGAGATGAAGCCAATGTATCGCAGAAAGGTCTGGAACTCTTCAGTAGTTGGTTCAACAATTTTGAAACCTTTGGGATTAGGTTTGACACCAATCTCTTTGAGGAAAGTCAATTTGTAGATAGGAATGGGGCGATCTCCAATGATGTTGGTTTCTAGAACTCCATCTTCAAACTTGATACTTGTGAATGCACGATGGAGATGATGAAGTGTTAGTGGTGGATCAGGGATTTTGGTAAGTGGGATGGAGATGGGGTGGTTAGCGATGAACTCGATCATTACTCTGATCGATTCATCATAGTCTAATGGGTTTAGAGAGAACAGTTGGGTGGTATCTCTTAGAAAGGGTTATTGATCTGCAGAAGATGATGAACCTTTAGAACCTTTGGATGACTTCTTTGTTGCGATCGATTTCTTGGGAGTGGGAGCGGTTTTGATTAGGTTTTGTGAGGACTCCATTGTTGAAGAGTGATGAGTGCTTGAAGAACACAAAGAACAGTGAGGGTTTTTGGGAGAATTACAGTTGGGTGAGCGTAAAGAGGTAAAGTGCGGATTTGAGAGAGTATTTATAGGTAAGGGAAGATGGGTCGGGTAAAAAAAATAATGATGAGGATCCGAGGTTAACCGGGTCGCATTAAATGAGTTTATACCCTTTTTGGGGGTTGAGGTGACAGGAAAGTGAAAGGTTTAGTGCTTCGAAGTTGATAATGGAATAGCAACCGGCGATACGATGTTTGCTTTTAGAGATGGTACAATCATCGCTCGAGGATCAAGAGGATAGGGATAAGGATTCCGAAAAGTAACCATTGCTGACTGTTCAACGTAAAACCTTTTGGTATTCCAGATAAGTAAATCAGGGATGACTAAGATCCGATAGGTACAAGGGCGAGTACTGAAATTATTCTTTTGAGGCAATTCCGGAGTGAGAAATGTTCCGGAGAGGATTTGAAATTTATTTTGAAGATCCGAAGTAATTTGAAATTCCGGATCGCATTTTGAAAATTCCGGAGCTTTTTTGAAATTCTGGACAAGATTTGAAAATTTTGGAGCATTTTTGAAATTCCGGACAAGATTTAAAAATTCTGGAGCATTTTTGAGATTCCGGACAAGATTTGAAAATTCCAAAGCACATTTTGAAATTCCGGACATGATGATTCTGATGACGATCGATCCAGATCGTCGTGAAGAAGAGAATAAAATGTTCAACTTAAGAAACTCAAGGGATAATTAGTAAAAGAGACAAGTAAAAGGATCATGTTTATTTAGAGGGAAAATAGTTCCAAAGCAAAAGTAAATGAGTTCAGAGCATATACTTCTTTTGAATACTTCTATCAAAGAGAACATGTCTCCCAAAAGAATTGAGGATCAGGCATCATCATACCCATTTTGTTCAGAAAACCATTAAATTTGGTTTCGTCTAATGCCTTGGTAAAGACATCAGCAATTTCATCGTTAGATGGAACAAAAATAAGTTCAATATTGCCATTTAGAACATGATCTTTAATAAAATGGTACCGGATGTCAATGTGCTTCGTCATTGAGTGCTGAATTGGGTTGTGAGAGATGGCAATGGAACTTTGAGAAGCACAATAGATAGGAATGCGTTGAAATCGGTAACCATAATCCAAGAGTTAAGATTTCATCCAGAGAACTTGAAAAGTACAGCTGGCAGCAACAATGTATTCAGCTTCGGCTGTAGAGAGAGCAATACAGTTCTGTTTCTTGGATGACCAACTGACTAAACGACCACCTTGGAATTGACATCCTCCAGATGTACTTTTCCTATCGAATTGAAGACAACCGTAGTTTGAATCTGAGTAGGCTTGCAGAAGGAAATTTCATTTGCTGGATACCAGATTCTGAGGTTCTTTGTACCTTTGAGGTATCGGAAAATTTGCTTCACAGCCATAAGATGTGACATCTTTGGATTGAATTTAAATCTGGCACATAAGCATGTTGAGAACATTATTTCCGATCGACTTGAAGTGAGATAAATTAAGCATCCAATCATTCCACAATACTTCTTTTCACCTACAGAAACACCCGAAGGGTCAACAAAGATTTTGTGACCGAAGCCAATTGGTACCTTGGCTGAGGCATAGGAGTCCATAGGGTATTTCTTGAGAAGATCAGAAATATACTTCTCTTGGTGGATGAAGATGCCTTTTTTAGTTTGTTTAACTTGAAGGCCTAGAAAGAAACTTAATTCTCTGTTAATGCTCATCTGGAATCGTTTGATCATTAAGTTAGCAAAATATTCAACCATGGATGAGTCCGTAGACCCAAAAATGATATCGTCCACATAAATTTGAACCAACATGAGATGTCTTCCATTTGATCTTCTGAATAGATTCGGATCTAGAATTCCTCTTTGAAAGCTAGAGCGCTTGAGAAAACCAGTGAGAGTATCGTACCAAGCCCGAGGGGATTGCTTAAGTCCGTAGACAGCCTTTCGGAGGTTGTAGCAATAGTTCGGAAATGAGAGATTGATAAAACCGGGAGGTTGTTGAAGATATACTTCAGTGTCAATCTCACCATTAAGAAAAGCACTCTTCACATCCATTTGATAAACTTTGAAACGTTTGTGGGATGCATACGCAAGAAAGATTCTGATAGCTTCAAGTCGTGCAATAGGGGCAAATGTTTCGTCGTAGTCAAGACCTTCAATTTGAGTGAAACCTTTAGCTACCAATCTTGCCTTATTTCGGATGATATCTCCTACATCCTCCAGTTTGTTGCGAAATACCTATCTTGTGCCGACGATAGGGTAGTTTGGGGGAGGAGGGACAAGAGTCCATACTTCGTTTCCGTCAAATGCAGACAGTTCTTCTTGCATGGATGTGACCCAGTCAGCATGTTCCAGTGCTTCCTTAATGGATTTTGGTTCGATAATAGAAATGAAGGCTGAGAAATGACATTCATTATGGATACTTGAAGCAGAACGAGTCTGTACACCAGCATTGAGATTTCTAATCACTTGGTTTGGAGGATGATCCTTGGTCCAGACGTGCAATTTGGGAAGTTCTTGAGCAGCGGTCGATTCAATATCAATAATAGGATTTAGTTGCTCCCCCTGAATGATTTTAATTTGAGGATGATGCTCCCCCTGAACTTCTGAACTAGAGAGATTTACATCATCATCTGAAGGAAACTCAAAGAAATTTTCGTTTTCGTCATTGTTGACTGGATTGGAGTCATCGAATTCAACAGCTGCATCTTGGAAGCCATCCACATTTGATTCACGAGAGGGATTAGTATTATTCTCCCACTCAACCTGAGAAGGTTGAAATGGTTCGGAATCAAATGGTAATAGGCTCGGAAGAGAACCGGATGGGTTGTGAGAAATTAGGGCTTCTGAAAGAGGAATTTGAATTGGAGATGCTTTTGATTGAGATTCGGAATCATGAGCTGTTTCGGAAGGACCAAAGAGGGTTTCAAAATCAACTTCGAGAATAGTTTGAGGGTTCAAACATCCTGGCGGAGGAGCGTCAGACTCCATAATGTGAGTAGTGATATGAGAGGGGCCAGAATGTCGAACAAAGTTGTCATCAAAGGTAACATCAAAGCTTTCTTCTAAAACACGAGTTCTTCGGTTGAGAACTCTGTAAGCCTTAGATTTTGAAGAGTACCCAAAAAAGATAGCTTCATCAGCTTTGGGTTGGAACTTTGTAAGCTGATCACGGTTGTTTTTGATGAAGCATCTGCATCCAAAGACATATAGGAACGAGATAGTTCCGACTATTCATTGCTTTGTATGGTGTCATGTTTAGACGTCGATTGATCTACATCCCAAGAAAGATAGCTTCATCAGCTTTGGGTTGGAACTTTGTAAGCTGCTCACGGTTGTTTTTGATGAAGCATCTGCATCCAAAGACATATAGGAACGAGATAGTTCCGACTATTCATTGCTTTGTATGGTGTCATGTTCAGACGTCGATTGATCTACATCCCAAGAAAGATAGCTTCATCAGCTTTGGGTTGGAACTTTGTAAGCTGATCACGGTTGTTTTTGATGAAGCATCTGCATCCGAAGACATATAGGAACGAGATAGTTGGCTTCCGACTATTCATTGCTTTGTATGGTGTCATGGTGAGACGTCGATTGATGATGCTTCGATTTTGAGTGAAACAGGCGGTGGATATAGCTTCAGCCCAAAGATAGAGTGGCAGGTTTGCATAGTTTAGCATTGATCGAGCCGCTTCAACAAGTGTTCTATTGCGTCTTTCAACTATACCATTTTGTTGTGGAGTGTAGGGAGCTGAGAGATTGTGGTTGATCCCTTTTTCTGTGAGAAACTTCTCAATGGTGGAATTAACAAATTCCAAACCATTATCGCTTCGGATTCTCCTGACCGGGAGCTTGATGAGAACTTCTATTCCTTTGATAAAATTGATGAGCTCAGAGGCTTTTTCGGATTTTAGCCTCAGGAAGAAGACCCAGGTGAACCTTGTAAAGTCATCAACAATCACAAGAATGTATTTCTTATGATGAATACTTTCTACAGTGGATGGTCCACAAAGATCAATGTGTAGAAGTTCCAATGGATCTTAAATAGATTTTTCAATAATGACGGGATAACCCTTCTTTGATTGCTTACCACACTCACATGCAGCACATAAATGATCATTTTCGAACTTGAGAAGAGGTAAAACTCTTAACATTTCACCAGATACAAGATCATTCATGTACCGAAAGTTCAGATGTGCGAGCCTTAGGTGCCATAACCAGCTCGACGAGTTGGTGAAGGGAACTCGGCGAGTTGGACACTGATTGAGAAACCCTAATTTTAGGATTTCTCACCCTATTTAAACACCTTAAGTCCTAGGTGTTACACTCATTCCTAGCCTCCATATTCCCTAACCCTAATCTCAAAATCCTAGAGCCTCTTTGAGTGTTATGAACTCATCGTGGGTGTGTTTTGGTGTGTTTGAAGCTCATTGAAGGAAGAAAAGCTTGGTGCTTAGTAGTGGTTCAAGTAGGAGCTTTCAGATCCTGATTCTCTGATCCATTTCTAGCACATTTAGGGTATAAAGTTCTAACATTTCTTAATATTTGCTTAGATCTCTTCTTGGGTTAGATTGTATGGTTTTAGCCATGGATGGGTGGTTGTTAGGGAAAAAGAAGTCCCAAGTGTTTATTCTTTAAGATCTATGATCTGCATGAGCTCTTATGGCATAAAGGTGCCAACTTTATAGGTTTAAGGGTTTCATGCATTCATTAAGTCTTTCATTTAGCCCTTTTTGAGCTTTTGAGCTCCTTCTAGTCATGCTTAAGCGTAAAGATGGAAACTTTACGCGGCCATCTATCCTTATAGGGCCAGATCTGCATTTTGGGGTATTTTCTTTGATGATTAAGTGCTTAATGGTTAATCCCTCACTCTTTCAAGTCTAGGGTTTGGGTTTGGACCCATTTAGGTAGTTCCTAGGGGTAATGTTGGAAACTTTACCCTGCTTGATCTCATTTTGGTCGACATTTGATCTTTGGAGCTGTTGGATTCGATGAAGGCAGCTTACTGCATTAAGATGTTGGGTATTGGGCAAACTGAAAGAGTTTGTTGGTCAACTCGGTGAGTTGTTTTGGTTTACCCCATTTTTAAGTTGATGTGGGTCAACTCGGCGAGTTGGAAAATTAGGACAAGGCTTATATGGGATTGGCCCCAATTTGGAAAATTAGACCATTAGTGGGCCTTTGTGGATATTTTGGTTTTGGGCCTTCTTGGTTATTGGAATTGGGCCTCAGTTTTGGTTCACGTTGGGGTTAGGGGTAAAATGGTCATTTTACCCCAAATATGGCTGGTGGGCGTTGGGATGGAACCCAATTGTTAATTGGGTGTTGTTTTGATATGATAGTTTGGAGGTGTCGTCAGGGCAGCAGCTAGGGATTTCTTTCAGTGTGCTTCAGCATTCGAGGTGAGTTTCCTTACCGGGTTTGGTGGGTCGAAGGCACCAATGCCGGCCCATGTCTGTGCTATGTTGATTGTATGCTACCTATCTTAGTGACTCTTGCGCATGCTTGTTGTTATATACTTATCGGACTAAGGTTTAATGTCGGGTGGAGCCCGATGACTATTTGTATGCTATGTATATTGCATGTGTATCTGTTTATATGCTTTCCGGGCTCAGCTCAATGACTGTGCAGGGCCTGATGACTGGGCGAGGCCCATTATATGTTTTGTTGTGTATGGTATCTAGTATTTGGGGAACTCACTAAGCTTTGTGCTTACAGTTTTCAGTTTATGTTTCAGGTACTCCAGTTTTCAAATGAAAAAACTCGGGACGATCGCAACACATACACCTGTGTTTTCTGCAATACGTGATCTCTAGGAATGAACTCTGATAATTGTTTTATTTGAAATGATTTTCAATGTTTGGAAAAAACTTACAATAGTATTTTGATTATAATAAAAATGAAATTTTTATCCTTGATTTTTGCGATGTTACACGGGTACTCTAACTTGCAATCCTGAATAGATCCATATCCTAACTTATAACGTGCATATCATACTATAACACATATAACAACAAGTCAAATACAACATATAAAGCAAGTTTGGATATTTTGGGAAATCACTTTTTGAGTTCTGGCTGACTATACACATCATATTTTCTCTTGAAATGAATATTCTTCGAAAACTTTAGCAAAACTTTCAGCACCATATTTTGAGTTTGGAATCCCACGAGTGTTCATCCATATCCCTCAAACCAAGGCTCTGATACCAACTTGTAACATCGCAAAAACCCAGGCTAAAATTTTCATTTTTTAAATTGTGTGGCATCCATTTTCATAAAATTACATTCATAATAAACCATTACTCAGAAATGAGAGTTATAATGAAGACAATGCAACATCTCGAGTCATGAAGCTATTGATGTGTATGAACAGTCACGTCTTCTCAATTTGATAATTACCTTCAAAATATTTAGTCTACAACTGTAAGCACAACGCTTAGTGAGTTCCCCAAAATATCTAATACAACACAACATAATAATCAACTATGGGATATCAGCAACCTTGAGGACTATCAGCAGTCCTAGTAGGCTAACAACATGCCTTGTGGATTAACAGCACACCTCACGGGTTATCATCAACCCAGGGGAGTATCAGCAATCCCATGGACTCACATCAGCGTAGGACTCACATACTACCGCACATGCAAGTATAGTGAGAGGACTCACCTTTCAAGTAACAGCTAAACACCATAACTCTCACCCGGTGAAGACTGGTTTTATATGAAACCTAACAACAATAAAGAGTACCCTCTCACTCTACACTCCAAAACCCTTAGTTTGAGAAGAAGTCAACCCAAGTCAACAAGTCAACGGTCAAAGTCAAAGTCAACAACCACCAATGTCAACCAACGATCCTCATGTCGTGACCAACCCTTGGTCACGTAATGAGAGTACACTCGAACTGATTCCAACTCGAATCACTCTTACTGAGCCAACTCAGTCACAGACAATCCTTTGGGCTGACCTCACGACGTGAACAACCTCCTGTCACGTCATGAGCCCCAAAAGACTCAACATAAACGGCTCTTTCATTCTCATGTTGTGAGATCTTATGTATCATGTTGTGACTACAGTTTGAAGCTGAAATCCAAGGATTTAAGTCCTTAATCCATCAAGTCTTTCACCCCAACTCCTCCATAAGCTAAAGGGGACTCCAAATGTTCATAAAATGACTACTTTAAGGACATGCATGTCCTCTATCCATTATAGGTATGAGGAAATTAAACCAAAACTCACATGCATGGATCCAATAATCAACCAACTTCTAGATCTGAACATTATCATACGCAAGGGACCCTTAGAATGCATAAAGTTGCCAACTTTATGTGTTCTTTCCATTTAAACTTGCTTAAACATGAAAGACATGGGACAACAACTTAGATCTAACCACTTTAAATAATAAAGTTGAGTCTTTTCTACTACAAAGGTCCTGAAACAAAATGAGATGATGTTTTCTTGCAAGTTGCACCAATAGAACACCTTTTTCTCCTTCTTCTCTTCTTTTTCAACCCAAGAAATGCTCCAAAAGGTCAAGAATCAACCAAGGAATTAGGGTTAGGATTTTTCTGAGGTAAAAGGGTGTTGGAGGCTGGTAATGAATCCTAAAAATGAATTAGAGGGGCTTAAATACGAAGGAAACCTTAAAAGATTATGGGCTTGGGTTGCAGCAGTTCTTATGTCATGAGTCCTTATGTCTCACGTCGTGAGAACGGTTCCGAGTGCATTTCTCATATTTTTCTTGTCACGTCGTGACACTCGATTTTCTCCAAAAATCAACATTTTTACTCCTTGAAACCCTAAATCGATCCATCCTGGAAAACCGATGTTACATGGTGTTTAAGTATTACAATTAGGAATGGCAACGGAGCGGGTTAGGGGCAGGGCATGGTTTCCCAAACTCGCCCCGATATCTTTTGGGTATCTTATCGGGGCGCCCCATTGGGTTTCGGGTTTTCTTGTCGGGTTTCGGGTATCTTATTGGGTTTACAACAATTTATAATGAAATCTTTATTCTGTTTTAGGGTACCCCGATGTCTTATAAAAATACATGTTCTAGCCTCCCTTTTAAATTAAAGATATGATGAATCACTTTAATAAAATAAATTGGACGTGATATTAAAAATTATTTGATTTAAGTTTAGTGTAATACATCAAAACCTAAAAAATGATCATTCACACCAGATTCTTAATATTTAAAAAGATTGTCCACGGTAAGTATTATATCATTGAATGTGTGCAATTAACATAAAAAAGATCCGAACGTATATATATATATATATATATATATATATATATATATATATATATATATATATATATATATATATATATATATATATATATAGAGGCGGGCCAGGTCGAGACGAGGATAACCGACTCCCTGCCCCGAACCCGATAAAAAACCCGATAACGACCCGTTACACGACCCGAAATAATCGGGTATCCGGTTTCCCCATCAGGTTCGGGGTTTTTTGCGATCCATTGAAAATTTGAAAGAATTAGTATACAACATTAACAATTTGTACCAACCAAATTTATGGTAACCAAACAAGTTGATACCAAGTATACCTGATGTGATATGTACTAATTGCAAGTTTTTTACACCAACGATAGTTAGTATGGTACACGATTTAAAGAAAAAAAATGAATATCGTATTGTGTTTAACCATAATTAAAACATTTGATTTTAAGTATAAGCTTAGTAACAGATAAGTCGAGGCTGTTGTGTTATATATATATATATATATATATATATATATATATATATATATATATATATATATATATATATATATATATATATATATATATATATATATATATATATGAGGTTCACATGATTTAAGAAATATCCAACGATGAAGACTCCCATGTTTGCTTCTAGAAACAACAAGAATGATACCAGAAAACGGGCCAAGTTCAAATTTCACACAACTAAGAGTAAAAGGTTTTTTTTTTTTAATTTGTATATTTTGATAAATATAAATGTATCAATTATCAAACACATTAACATGTATTAATATTCACATCATAGTATTATTTTGTTTTATTTTAATTAAATTACAAAACATTAATAATAGGTGAGATAATTAGCAATGAAATATGTCTTGTTGGCTATACATTATAAACCATTTATAATAGATAAGATTATTAACAATCAACCATGTCTTGTTCCTCGTTGGCTGATATCATAATATATGGTTCTTTTCCTTATCTTGGTTCATTGCTAATGTTGGAGTATTCATAACACAGACATTTGTAGGAAAATTTTGTAAAAGAAACGCAATTTAGTCAATTTTTTTGTTTTTGTTTCGGTGATAAAATTGTTTTACAACAAGAGGAGGTATTATATTAAAGAAAATCTATTTAGATCCTTATTTTACTATAAATGAACAATGTGGTGTTGTCACACGTTTATGATGAATTGATGATGATATATCATCTACAGAATAAATAAATAATAATAAAAGACACAAGTTTCTCTTTATGCAAAATTTAGAATAAAGAAAAATTCTAATACTCATCCTCATTCTGATCCCAATCTCATCAACAATCTCCATCGCCACCTTCTTCACACGGCCCGGACGCAACGACCCAAGCATCAAACAAATTTAATGGGTGTATTTTTTAACCAAGAATATTAACAATTAGGTGTAAAACTTATTTACTATACGGATTGATTTAAGAAAAAAAAAATATAAGTGTAACATTAAACATTTATTTACAAAACTTTTAATAAGCATTAAAATTGAAAATTTTTGGAATTTATTATGACTAACAGTTTGTCGAGTAAGATGCCACAAATCTTTTAATTCATTCGGAACATAATTTATGAGTCATTTATAAAGAAATTTCAACGAAACTTATGAGTCTTAATCAAATTTATTTAGACTATATTTTTTTACTTGATAAAAAGTTGTTAACAGTAAAACAAAAAAGCAATGTGTTAAATTTGGCTAATTAGTCAACATCTTAAATAGGTCTATTTTTATTATAAAAATATAATTACATTGTTGTTATTAGATAAAAAGAAAAAAATATGTTGTTATTATTGGTTTAAAGGATAATTATATTTCTATTATTGGTCAAAAAGATAAATAATGTTTCTATGATCGGTGAAAAAAGAAAAGTATGTTGCTTTTATTAGTTAAACGGATAAGTAGGTTGCTATTGTAGGTTAAAAAAGACAAGTATATTGCTCTTAATCGTTATGAAGACACATACGTTGCTATTATTTTTTATAAAATATAATGTACTTCATCTAACATTATACATACATCCTTTTTACAAAATCTGTAGATTATCATGAAAAATGTCATATTGGCATGTTAAGGGGCATCTGGATATGAAAACATACTTACAATTTTAAATCATTCAATTTTTGGGGTCCACGCCATTTGAAAAAAAACATTAATTCCTAACCTTATTTGAATTAAGAATCAATTTATGCAAAACTTTCAATTTCTATTTTATCCTGCTTCATGGAACCATGGGAATAGTAACTATCAAATATAAATTTCATAGGATACCAAGGTACATAACCTCTTACATCATTAAAGGGGAAACAAGTTTACCTGAGATCATTCATAAAAATATAACCAGGGTGATTTCCATTTCTAGCAAGGGAGGGTTGTGAATACTTAATTTAAAGCATTAAGAATTCCATATTGATAGCCCGGAAATCAAACACATGCCCAAAACTGCACAAAGGCAAGGCCCATCACTACTAGAAAAACAACCTTTTACGATGCTCATTGCGCGTCGTAAAACGCTCAGACGACGCGCAAATGCGCGTCAAGGAAGGCCCTGTCATAAAGACAGACGACGCGCATTTACGACGCGCATTTATGACATGCAATGCGTATCAAAGAAGACCCTGTCATAAAGGAAGACGACGCGCATTTGCATGTCGTAACCTTACGACGCGCATGTTTATGACACACAATGCGTATCAAGGAAGCCCCAGTCAAGAAATGCCATTTCATAAATGAAGACGACACACATTTTTGCGTATCGTTATTTTAATTTTTTTTTTTTAAAAAATTATTTATAGATTTACTGATATGTCATACAAAGAATAAAATAAAATTTCAAAGTCAAAAAATAAAATAAATTGCAAAATTATAATATGTCATACAAAGAATCATTCAAATGTTAAAGAAAAATAATACATTGCTAACATGCATGGGTTATACATTCCTATAAAACTAAAAAATTTATGTTTCTTACTGGAGTATGTGTGTAATTGTCTCCTTCATCAACCTCCATGTCCAAATTCGGATCTACCTTTCTAATCTATATGTATAACAAAGACACAAATATCCTAGTGTTCATCAGATTTTATCTATCTACGATACAAAATAATCAACATGCCATTGAATTTATAACAGGGGTAAAGTCGGAAAAAACTCCAACAAACTATACCTGTTGTCCCAGATTAGTCAGGAAACTTTTTTTGTCCACATTGGGTCCTTGAACAAGTATTTTTGTGGCTATAGAAGAGTCAACATTTTAAAGTTGACTTAACCGGTAAACCTGCTATTGCCAACCCATAAGGACCTAATATGAAACAATGGGCATAGTTTGTTGGAGTTTTTCCCTTTATAACAAATATCAGGCAGGTGATGGAACATGATATGAATAATTTTGGAACAAAGATGAAGCAACACTTCCTCCTCTATTGACCAACTTTATCACAAATCATCATAAACTACACAATATCACATGTCTTGTTATAAAAAAAAGTAATAGTATGTTGCTATTTTATGCAAGTTACCCGGAATCTGGTGGGCCATTAATGGTAGTGTTAGTGTTGTTGTTGCTGTTAGGAGCAATGTCGTTTGATTGACATTAAGCATCACAAGCATCCATTCCTGTTCTACTTGTGGTTCCTTGGAAAGATCTTCCTTCCACATGAGCTCTAATGTGCTTGATCAGACTTGTTTTCAACACCTCTGGAACTCGTGGGATAAAAGTAGCCTTTGCCTCACCTATCAGTTTCTTCCTGCAAAATCATCCATCTTATATATTTATTTATTTATTAATAATCAAAAATTTACCGACACGCTACTCAGGTAATTAGGAAAACAGAATCATATACAGTAATTACTAAGAAATGGAATCAGAATATTTTAAAATTTTCAAACTAGTTAAATGTGGGAAAGTTTAAACAACAAAACAAAACAATATAACCAAAAACAAAACAGATTAATTATGCTTAAACATAACATCCCAAATATATATAGCCCTTATAATATAAAGAGACAAAAACTCAAAAGAAATACAATGGCTAAACATACAATAATTCAAAGCATTTTCAAAAAAAAATCATGAAAATGTTTCTTTTTAATAACCAAAAACATTTTTACACTAAAGCTAGAAAACAATCACTAATATCAAAGAAACATACTCGTGAAACCAGCATATATGATTGTTGTACCAGTTCCAACCACAACTATCAAAAGTAGTGGTTGCCCATAAGTCACGGCCAATCCTACAATACCTGATTATTAAACCAACAAGTTACAGCAATCAATTCCTCTTCATGAACCTTTTTCTTGTCCAAAACCACGAATTGTGCCTGCTCCAGCAATCGATTCTCCAAAAGATTATTAATTGGAGATTCATGTATGCTAACAATCCGGTATGATTGATGGATGTCTCTGTATTAAACCCACCTGTTTTCATAAAAACATTACACCAACCCATTAGTTATAACAAAGTTAGATGTACAAATTGGAAAAACAGTTGAACCTTCATTATCATAACACAAAATTGAAACATCAGTTATTATAACATTCATTCCTTCCTATTGTAGCATTTCAGTTTGGAAATTAGCCAATTATAGCAACGTAATCCCAATAAAAAGAAATTTCATTGCTATAATTGGGTGACTTGGTGAATATAAACATTACCAGAATCAAAAGAGAAATCATGTTATAGCTTACATTGTAGGAAATGGAAACTCTGTCAAGTCAGAAAGATTTGTTTCTCCATGATAGCCTCTGGAATCATATTTAGTGAGGCTGATGCTGACCTTGATATATTTATCCATATTTGGGAAGAGTGAAAGCAGCAAAGCCAGATTCCTTGCAGCAGCCTCACAAACTACAGTGGCAGAATCCTTTATGAGTTGTTGCACAATAGATAGGATGAGGGAGTCTCGAATCTCTGGCCTCACAAATTCTGCAAGCTCCCCACATGATTGAGCTATAAGCAGCCTACCTTCCTCATAGATGTGACTAATCTCCAAAAAATTTAATTAAAAATAAATAAATAAAGAAAATCACAAAACAATAAAACAATAAAATGAAATCTTTTTATCCTCACTTGCTCCCAACATTGGGGAAGCAACTCTGTTTCTGTTCGCATCTCTCCAACATTCCTAGCAAGTGTGACACAGACCTGAATTGAAAAGAATATGTTATATATAAGAATGTCTAGTAGACAAAAAGGGGTGCAATTAAGGTTACCTGTGAGGCCATGTCTTCAAATCATCTTCAGTGGACTTGAAGATCAAGTCAATGAAAACTTTATTTGAGGGATTAGTGGGGAAGGGAGGGGAGTCATTGTCAACACTCCATAATCTGTTTCTAGCAAATCCATGAAGTTCAAGAGAACCTACATTTGAGAACTGCATTCATCAAGCAACTCTGATCATGTCTATGATATATCCATCTTCATTAATTTTTTTTAAATAGCCAAAAAATGACAAGGAGGCACACATAGATGCATACATACATGTATCTATATGCATATATATATGTATTTCTATCTATATATGTATGTATACATATGCATGTATGTATAGCTATATGTGTGTACAATTGCAAACTAAAAAAACAACGGGAAAACCAAACAAGATACCATCTATGTACATGTATTATGTGTGTACATGTATTATCTGGCACTAACCATGGAAGTCTGGTCAAAGGTTGGTCAACAGAAATAGGATACCATCTGATGGCTTTTAGTTCAGACCAAAACTCGTCTCCTGGCATTTCATCGAACAGCTTGCCGACATAATCTTCATGAAATGCATCGGAGAATTTGTTAGAAGGGAAGAACAAATCCTTGTGTAGAAATTTTTCTAACTCAGGTATATGAGGATCATATAGCTTGTAAAAGATAGAAGATAAATCACCTTTACACTAGAATCAAACACTAAACAAACCTGGATGCGAAGTAGGAGAACACATACACATCCTTCTTGGTTTATCCAACTGCTTTTTTGACGCTTGATTACTATTATTACTCCTCGGAATTATAGAGATCGAACGACTCGGAGAAATTTGACGATTGTTGAGAGAAAATCGTATATTCGATGCCGATGGAGATGGTCCGTATACGTTGACACGTGTAGGTGATGCAGATCGGTTCTGAAAGAACGACGACGGGCTCAACGAGAAGGCGGAGGTGGAGGAAGCAAACGAGTTTGACGATGGCGAGGTGTAGAATCTTCCGGAAGGAGAGTGAGCTCGGAGTACGGGTCTTCGGGTCGGATTCGTAATTGATTTACAGTTAAAGAAATTTTGGGTTTTTGAGAAGATATGGAAGGGAGAAGTAGCCATGGTTATCTGATTGAGGGTTTTTGTGTTTTTAATTAAGAGAATTAGTGTGAGGGCAGAGAGTAGGTGGAGACATTTTGCCGGTGGGAGATCGGAGATTTGGTGATGACTTAGGGTTCTTTTGGGGTATTTGAGTAAGAGAGAGAACAAAGGTGGAAAGAAGGTAATAGCACGGCGGGCCTTTCAAACTTTTCAGAATTTCATTTCCCCCCAGAGAAGAGATCCCGCGTTTCATTAAAAAAATATAAAGCGACATGGTTACACGACGCCCATTTTATGTTATGTGCCCTCCGTGTTTTTTTTTCTTTCAATTTGACACTTATTTTAGGGCGCGCAAAAGTACGTGACCTAAATCCTTCTAATTTTTGGAGAGATAACATTATTTTTAGGGCACACACATTTGCGTATCATAAAATACCGCGTGTCATTGTTCGCGCGTAATTAAAGGGTATTTTTCTAGTAGTGCATGCAACTCTGTTGCATAGTAACAAACTACTTGTAAAAATGAACACATCTTTAACCAGAAATTCCATTGATATTTAATAACACAATCAAGCCCTATAGATCTTCTACTATTTCTGGATCAACACAATCAGCAATTGGACTATTCATGTTGGGCATAACCACAAAAAATGTGTTGTTATTTTATCCGGTTTTCCCGATAAGATTGGCAAAAGCAATGAAGAGGGTAGTAAAAACGATACCATAATCAATGAGGAGTGATTTGTTTTTATAAAATGATCAATACTTTTAAAAGTACTATTTTATGCTTAAAAGTAATATTTTTCCCTAAACTTCACAATTTTCCTGTTTAACGCATACTTTCAAACATTCAAACTCATTGTTTGATTAAAGTAGAGCTAAGATTAAATTTTATTCACTATAATGGAAAAAAAAAGGAGTGTGTACCTTTCCTGATTCAGGAAATGGATCCAATTCAAAAAAATATATTCATGTTTCCATCCATATTAGAGATGGAAACAACTTCTTATTCATCCCTTAGTGAAACAACCATAAGTCATATGTGTCACGAAATGTCCACTGGTCTTGATTTCATTTCACCATATAACTTTAGTAACTAATCATATGATCACTTTAACTCAATCAAGCTGAAGTAGCAGCACAAGCATATAACACAACCAAGATCATGATACAAAGCCAAAATTAGAACCTACCCCGGGAAAAGCAAGAGCTACTAACTTCCTTTGACCATCAGACAATTTCTCACCTAAGTCTAAGTCGAGGATGATGCTAAATTTATTGCTTCCTGAAAATCACCAAAATATCAAATTTCAAAAGGTAACACATTAATAATTATTAGAATAAATAAACAAAAAGAAATGTCAATATGTATGATTCTTTAGCCTTAATGAAATTGCCAAAGGAGAATGTGTGGTTTTAATTTTCTATAGAGTTGTAGTTGTATGTTCCACCGTTCCCTTTTGAAATGAGGCATCAACTTGATATAACTGATTCTTGCAAGACATCTCAAAAGTTGGGACAACTGAAGCATCCATACTTGACTACAATGTTTCATGTAAGATAAAAAAAAAGGGAATTAGACAATGAGTAAAGTTCTAGTACAGGAAAAATCAAACTTGTTGTACCTGCTTCATACCACATTGGTAGTCCACATGTTTTTGTTGCACAAAGCAAATTACAACAAGTATAAGTTTAATACTATATGACATTTATATAAAGATTGTAATTTTCTGGGTTTCAAAACAAATTAGATATTAAACCAAAATACAAATTTCCAGATATACTACATTTGGTTTCCAGGTAATAAAATAAAGCAACAAATAAGACAAAAGATGCCTGAAAATCCTAGAAATCAAACACGGATGAACACAATCAATAGGTTATGGGTTTAAATTTGGGACCAAAAATCAATTATTCATCTGAAACCAAATTGATTTCGAGATTTGCTACGAACGCATTGACAACTAAAATCTAGGATGAAATTATGACCCTTTTTCACTTCAAATCACTAGAAATTACATAATTCTACACGAAATATGTCATACCCCAAACTAGAATGGTAGAAACGTCTGGGGACGGATGGAGTGACTTCATGTACAGTATCATAGCAATTGAATAGTAATGAAACATAGCAACCCAAACATTCATACATTAATAACACAAGTTTACATTGTTTACAACACTTTGTTCAAAAGTTCAATATAAATAACTAAAAAGTAGAAAGACATGAGACGACGACGCCGACCCTCAATGAGACTTGAGTACATGTCTACTGGTTTCCTGAGAATACAAGTGATTTTGAAAAGTGTCAACAATTAAGTTGGTGAGTTCATGAAAGACCCACATTTTCATATTTCTGAAAGACCTAAACTTTCATACTTGACAATTGTTACTCCAAAACATGCTACATACATATTCATAAAAACAATATTTTACATTGATAAAGTGGTTACAAACTACTGGATACAAACCGACTATTACAAAGTGTTATATATTACATAACTACCCAGGATACTATACTTTTATACATATATGAACCCTAAATACAAAAGTAATATTATAACTATTCTAAACCTTCCAACAGTATACGACTATATTGGTTACTTATCTCCTGCAATTGTTAAACATTGAGAGGGGTAAGTGGTGACGGTTAGTGAGTTCAATAATAGATACAATATAACGTTATGCCATATATATACTTCAATATGACAGAAGCAAAGAGGAACAAGGAACAACAAAGGTATATGTGAATCATGTGATAAACTTTCCATATCAATCAATGATTTGATTTAAAGATATACAAACAATAAGACATAACAATTTCCATACTTGATATACATCAATAAAGCTTTGGCCCAAATGGCACAGAAGACATACACTTTCTGATTAAACATTTTTGTAGATTTTAGGTGTTCAGCCCCTGTCTAACCTTCTGTCAATGCCATAGAATAGAAGTCATTCTCTTACAAGACATGTTCTACATGGCCAGAGGCTACATATCAGTACCACCATGAATCTAAGTCCTTTCACAGATCACATTGTCAAAGATATAGCTTTGCTATCATAAATAGCATAAATAATAACAACAGAAAAGCACATAGCACATATAACACATAACATACAATTGTTCCTATATATTCACCTCACCGTGAAATAACCGAAGAATAAATAATATTTTGGGCAGCACTTCGGCTCTAAATATGACTTTCTGCGATGAAACCGGGGATTTTAGTTGAAAACCGGCCTTACGCGGGCAGAGTTTCGAATTGAAAATATAATTTTTTCGGGAACTTCGGAGCGCTGGGACTTGCTTCGAGTGTCGAGAATAATATCGGGGCTTCTGGGGGTTAAAAGTGGGCTAAAAGGGGTTTTTGAGTGAAAGGAAATATGGAAATGTAACATAATTACGGAGACCCTCAGTCTCTATTTATAAGGGACCGAAGCTGCTGACTACGTTGAGCGTAAGTCCTCCGTACGTCAGGCGTACTGCGAGGTGACCATCTATGCGGGGCGTAGCCTTCGTACTCGGGGCGTACATGCGAGACGTGTCCTCTGATCAGAACCCGAGCCTCGGACGTGGCAATCTTATCTGATATGTGTGCTTCGTGTGAAGAGAGAAGGACATGGCCGACTTCTGACCCCGCATACGAACGTTGTGCGTACGAAGTACGATAGGCGTGCCTCCTCGGATAAGGCTTCGAATTTTCATTTATTTTTTATTTAAAAACTTCATAAAGTCATATCTTTTGCGTACGAGCTCCGTTTTTTACGTTCTTTATATCCACGCATAGGTGAGATTATACTCTACAACTTTCATTTAGACTCCGTCAGCTAATTTTGACTTTATTTTTATTATTATATCTTTAACAGGCCGGGACAGGATAAGTTCTTTAAAAATTCATAACTTCGTCATCCGACATCCGTTTTCGTCTGTCTTTTTACCGTTGTACTACTATTGACAAGACCTTCGATTCTTGTTTAGGTTGCGTCAGCTAAAAACCACTCGATCTTTATTTCGAGTTTTTAGTTGTCTACTTCTATTCTGAAACTTAGAAAAATCATAACTTCCTCATACGAAGTCAGATTTTGGCCTTTTTTTATGAAAATTCTCGGTTTAACAAATACTACAACTTTCATTTAGATCTTATAGGCTAAAAAGTAGTTTATCAAAAAACTCATTTTTTACGTCATAGGATGTCGAGCCGATTCTGTCGTGAATCTTCAAATAGTCTTAACTTCTTCGTTATACCTCGGATTTCCATGAGGTTTTGGCCTAAATGTTTCTAACGAGATTCTCTATAAATTTCAATAATAAAATTTTACTTATTTCAAATTTTATATTTTCGTTAATTTTCAATATTTGACATTAGATTGGACTCTTATAAGACTTCCAATATTTTCCAAGTCATTTTAAACATAATTTTACTTTATTTCTAATAAAAACTATATGTTAGAACTCAATACTCAAAATCACATAATATTTCATAATATTTTTCATTACAAAACACGATTTCAAAACGTGTATGTTATAGTTCATAAGCATTTTTTTGCATAAAAAGGGTTTGTAACTGTTTCGTAAAAGATGCTTTCATATACTTCCAGAAATCCGATATTTTCTTAGTAAAAACTGAAGTTATAAGTAATTCCTTTGTATCATTTCCTTGTAAAGTAATAACCTATATTTCCAAAAAAATCCGATATTTTCTTAATAAAAACTAAAGTTATAAGTACGTCCTTTGTACCCTTTTCTTGTAAAGTAATAACGTATATTTCCAGAAAATCCGATATTTTCTTATTAAAAATTGAAGTTAAACATAAGTCCTTTCTACCCTTTTCTTTTAAAGTAATAACATATATTTCCAAAAAAATCAGATATTTTCTTAATAAAAACGGAAGTTTTAAGTAATTCCTTCGTATCCTTTCCTTGTAAAGTAATGACGTATCTTTCAAGTAAATCCGATATTTTCTAAAAAAAAAAGACTATGATCTTAAACCCTAAGACCAAGATGGAAGTGAATGTCATATAGAAAGTAGTATATAGTTTTATTTCTTTTAATAAAACCAATGAAGTATAAGTTTCCCGTAAACGAAAAATCATTTTGTTAATCCCTATGTGAGTCGTTACAACCATGCTTTATAAAACTAAATTGTCTGTCATGACGTTCTTCAAGCATCAGTTTCGGTAGAATATTTGTCACTCTAGACTGGCCCGTCTAGCTGTAGCGAATAGCTCATGTGTAAGGGTGTCAACCCCATATAGATCTATAAACAATTACCCTGCCGATCTGAGCTGTAATTTCAGGTGGGTGACATGGTTCTCCTGAAGGTCTCAACCTGGAAGGGAGTGATCCGCTTCAGGAAGAGGGGAAAATTGGGTCCCCGTTACATTGGGACGTTCAGGATTGTTTCTAGGGTTGGCAGGGTGGCTTATAGGCTAGAGCTTCCGGAGGAGCTTAGTCATATCCACACCACATTTCATGTTTCGCAATTGTGAAAATGCATTATGGACCAGGAGGAACTGGTATCGTTGGATGACATTCAGGTCGATGAGCGCCTGAACTATGTGGAGAGGCCTGTAACTATTTTGGAAAGGAAGAAGAATATTCTACGGAACAAGGAAATACCTTTAGTAAAGGTACAGTGGGAACATCGTAGGGGATCCGAGTGGACATGGGAGCTAGAGGCGGAGATGCGCGAGCATTACCCGACATTGTTTATTCCAACGGACTTCGAGGGAAAAGTCTAGTTCAAGTGGGGGAGAGTTGTAACGCCTCGATTCTCAGGTATTGTTTAAATAAGATTTATTGGGTTAAGCTCTACTCGACGAGTTGGTTGACCTACTCGTCGAGTAGGAGCGGGGTGGGATCGCGTGTTAAGTGACCTACTCGACGAGTCCATATTGGGACTCGGCGAGTAGGAGCTGGCAGATGAAACCCTAAATCCTGGGGCTTGCACCTCTATTTAAAGGAGCCTCAGCCTCCCTTGGCCTCTTTGTAGTCCTTGAGAGCTCCTTAAAACCCTAATTCGTGTGGTATTCCATTTTGGTGTGTCTTAAGCTTGGAAAGAAGGTTGGCTAGAAGAGAAAAGCTAGAAGTGCAAAGGAATTGAAGCAAGAAAGGTGTGGGAAGCAGAAATTACCTCAGCTAGCATCCCTTGGAGGTATCAAGTTGCCATCCTTACTTCCCTTTTTCCTTTTTGTTGAGTTTTGGGGGTTTTCATGGATTTTGAGGTTGATAAGGTGGGCTACGGGCTAGATCTGAAGTTGTAACTTCAGATTTGGACCCACCTTAAGTTTTAGAATCATAAATGTGACAACCCGAGATTTCCATTCAGTCAAACCCTAAAAGTCAACCACTTCGTATCATAAGTCAATGTCATTATTTCTTATTTTAAAGAAATATAAAGTTCGTTTGATTATTTTAATATTATTTTTAAACGAACGGGTGAAAGAAAGTGCCGTCTCGGGTTTTGAATTTTAAAAACCGCAAACACCTCGCGTCTTAGAAATTCCTGACCAAACATTTAGGTTTGGGTTGAAAAATCACCCAAAAACCATGAACTCATACCTATGTATGAGTTTACTCCCCAAGACTAGTCATTATTGCGTTTACTCCCCAAAAACCAAAAGAGTAAACTCCAAAATATCCTTTCAAGTATCATCCTTGATTTTGTTCTAGATCTTCAAACTAGTAAGTGTTCTAACCCTTTCAAGTTAGTATATCACTTAATCTAGTGATTGTACATCCTTTAATCCATTCATTTATGTGTTTTGACTAGTTTTTCCAAAACACCAAGAACACACACTAGTGTTTTTGGACTTTAAGTTCATTTCAAGCCTCCACAATGTAAGTACTTCTATCCTAGAGTCATTTAAGGCTTGCTATACATGTTTATATCAAATAAAAGTCACAAGAACACCAAGTTAAAGGTGTTCACGGTTTTGGGAGGTCCCAAAACCGTAAACACCAAGAATAGGGCCAAAATGGTGGGTTAAGGTGCCTAGATACTTCACAATGCCGTAGGGACTTGTCTAGATTCATACTTGAAGAGTTTATCACCCAAAAAGCACCAAAATCATTCATTTTTATGTGTTTACGGTTTGGGGATGTCCCAAAACCGTAAACACCACAAATGTTGTGTAAATGTCCCATAAATGCCCCATGGATGTTCCTTATGCCTAGAATCTAACCTAGACTAGTGCCATGTTTGAGCTAAGGACTTGAAAACCGCCAAATACCAAACTTAGGAGTTTAAGGTAGTAAACTCATAAGTTTAAGGTAGTAAACTCATGAGTTTAAGGTAGTAAACTCATGGAGAAATGGTCCTTAGACCGTAAACTCCATTTAGGAGTGTTTTGATGCCACACAACACTTCCTAAGGCTAAATCATGAAGTAGGAATGCTTGGAATAGCTTAGAAGACTTCAAACCAACAAATGGTCAAAAGGTTAGGAGTTTACGACCATAAACTCAAGAGTTTATGACCGTAAACTCAAGGGGTGTTGGTCCTTAGGGAGTAAACTCATTTTAAGAGTGTTCCTTGAACCCCAATCATACTAGCCTTTCCCTACAACACTTAGATGCACTCCTTAGCACTTATAACACTTATACAAAGTGTTTGTCATGCCTTAGAGTGTCTTGACTTTGTTTATTAGTTGTTTAAAGACTAATTGTTTATATACATATATCCTTATATGTTATTAGGATCTTTGTGAGCGTCTAAGTCTTCACTTGACACCAAGCACTTATCCGACACTTCCTTCCGATCCACTTGCTACAAGTGAGTTCATACCCCTTAATCAATGTTTTAACTATTTTTAAATGTTTTATGGGGGGATACAAGTAGAATTATGCTAATTCTTATATCAATCACACGTGATTAATAAGCAGCATTCAAATGATTGGCTACTCATTAGCCATTTTGCCAAGCAGTTTCCTTCAAATGTTTTTCATAAACATTTTATATGTTTAAAACTCCTTATTAAATTGTACATATTACTCTGTATGTTACAATTCAAACTTATTTACAATTGTGTTTCAAACAAATGTTTCTTTATACTAAACTCTTTTATCAAACCCATGCCTTCAAACCGTTTTATAGATTCACATCAAGTCGATCTTTTCTTAGATAATAATTATGTTCAAAGGTTTTACAAAACTTACTTTATGCTTTTATATTATAAATTGCATTCCTCTATATGTATATTTATATAAGAAATGTTTAAAAGACTTAGGAAGGCTATCCACCCTGTTTCCTTTTCCTCGATTTGGATGTGGTCTGATGGGATATCGGGTACCCGTCCGAAGGTCGTTTAAATATTAGTTATATATCATGTGTACATATATAGTCATAAAGGTCCTTCCAGTTCATCCAATGCCCATGGGTAGCAAGGGTATACATCCATGTCCATATTTACCAGTTAGATTACTAGTAAACTACCATATGGGTAGTTTAGGAAGATACTAGAACTATTACTAGAACGCGATATCATACAATGAGTCAGTGCATTCATGAGTCAATACTTTCTAGAACATTACAATACATTACTACACTTGCTAGATAAAGAGAGCATACATTACAGCTAAAACATTACAGTACATTACTATACTTGCTAGATAGAGAGAGCATACATTACAGCTAGAACATTACAATACATTACTATACTTGCTAGATAGAGAGAGCATCCATCACACCTAGAACATTATAGTACATTACTATACTATTACATAAATATGTTTACATGATCACACTTACATGAGTACGCTTACATATACATAGAACAGACGTCACTAGGTGCTATAACATGGAACCAGTTCAGGATCTAACTATACCGATGAATCACAACGCAATTGTGATAGTTATATCGAGTATACATGATAATAGTAATGTGGATACTCACGGCTTGCATACATGCAGGGGTCATGGGTAGGTCCCAAAATCCCTTTGACAGGGGAGCGTATAGCCTGGGATCTAGACATCACATTATACCTTATCCCTCAAAGAAGGCAATTGAGTACCGATGTAGTTATTTATATCAAATGCTATAGTACTTAGAAGAATTACCCTAGACTTAAGGTAATTAGTACGGTTGTAGTTCGACACTACACCACAGTACTATTTCATTTTCCCATTACATTCACTTCGTGAACATTCACACGACGCACAATAACGTAGAAACTATATTTTTGGTTAATGATAGTCAGACTTGGGAAAATACACACTCTTACAAGAGACACACACAGACACTAGATGCCTTGGTAGAAGGCTACATATAGATCAGTTAAGTCTTGATAGAAGACTCCCTGTTATAATAGTAGGAATCATAGAGATTTCTAGGGTTTTTCAAATGTCTACAGTTGTTTTACAAACATTTTCATACTTACAATTCATATATATTTTTAATACTTCCGATCCACATACATTTTCAATACTTACAATTCATATACATACAAATACTTACATACAAATTAAGACACTAAAATACTTATCATCTCACCATCTTCAAAGTTGATACTCGCTTTCAAAATTACTTGTATCCTCAGGTCATCAATAGACAGGTACCGATGCAAGGTTTAGAGAAGATGGAGCTCGTTCAAGACTCATCTTTCATTTTGATTTATGCTTTGGTGTCTATTATAATTTGACAGAACACACTTGTATAATAATTATATTATTAATGCAATGGATAATGTTGTTGCTTGTTTACTACTTTTCATTGTTGTGATACTATACATGACGTCCTCCGCCCCAGAACGTTTCCGCCGTTCTTGGTTTTGGGGTGTGACAATAAAGTTGTTGTATTAGTCGTGATTGAGGTCCCTCTTGGGCATGAAGCCCCATTAAGAGCTTAGATTTGGCATTTAGAACCTTTGTAGCTATGCATGCACGTAAAGTTTGCAACTTTATGTGAAAAGCATGCCCTACAACCTTGGATCTGTGATTTGGAGCCGCTGCATCGCTCAAAATAAACCTGTATGGAAAAAGGACTGAATGGACTCGGCGAGTCGCAAGGCTGACTCTGCGAGTCACATGAAGATGGTCGTGAACTCGACGAGTTGGATGAACAACTCGGCGAGTCCGATGAAGATTACCATAAGACTCGACGAGTTGATGAACAACTCGACGAGTCGGATGAGTTTTTCCTAGGATATGCATGCGTGTGTATCCGTCGAGTTGCAAGGAGGGAACTCGAAGGGTGGCCTTAAAGTTTGAACGAGAATCGAAGGAACTCGACGAGTCACCCCGATGACTCGGCGAGTTGGAATATGCTTCAAGGAACTCGGCGAGTAGTCGAGGGTACTTAGCGAGTTGGGGTCAACATGGACTGTTGACCTTGACTGGGGACTTTGACTTTGATCAGGGGTTGACTAGTGGGTTATGGAGTCCTTTATAAAGTTAAGGACTTATGAGTATATTGTACTATGATCATAGGTGGTGGAGCCTGTGTCAAGTGATCCGAGAGTTGGAGTTTATCTTCCAAGTCGACATCTGCAAGCTGAGTTATCCTCACTATATCGATAGGGTCTACGGCACCAAGGTCGTCCCTTTAGTTGTTATTGTTATGGTATGCTACATGTGGTTATGATATGTTAGATCGGAATCAGGGTAGACAGTATGTTATGCTCTTATGATGCGTAAGGATTCGTATGTTAGTGACCTGCTAGGTCAGTACTCTAGTTACGAGAGAATTCTATGATTGATGATTAGTGAGATAGATATGTTTGATGTTTGTATATGCCAGTATATGATAGTTATGCACACATGGTTATTTGCTCATTGATTGGGTTGAGGCGGTCCTGCTTTGTGCTGAAGGCCAACATACCTTATGAATGGTCTGGGGAGACTGCAGGCCCACGTGGCGGACCAGTCATGCCGAAGGCTCAGAATAGATTCAGATAGACTGTAAGCCCACTAGGGCAGTCCAGTCAAGCCGATGGCCCAGTATGCATGTTTATTGATTGATTGTTACTGATATGGCATTTTCAATGTGGTATCGGTATTTTGGGGGTAGCTCACTAAACCCTCGGGCTTACAGTTTTTAGTTTATTGTTTCAGGTACTTCAGGAGATTATGGAAAGGCGAAGGCGTGACCGTCCCGCTCCTTATCCTTATGTTATCATTTTGGGACACTCTGATGGATATTGATTTGAAAACATTTTTGTAAATGATGCTATTTGATTTTTATCTATAATTGAAAAAGTTTTAATTGGGCGTAAAATTTATGGATGTTACAAGTTGGTATCAGAGCCTTGGTTTGAGTGAATTGGAGGAACACTCGTGTGAATCCAGCTTCAAATCAGGGAGATTTTCGGAAAGTAAGTTTTTATAATGGTTTTCAAAATAAAGTATGGAGGATACAAAGGGTACTATCAGTTGGAGCCTGTAAGTAAACCCCAAAATACCATACAGTTATTTGATATTCTAATATGTTAGAACAGCATGCTAGTGCTAGGCTAGGGATCTTCAGGAATCGCATGATAGATTTGCCTGATTATATGATACCTATTAGCTTGGGGTTTCTTGTATATGGAATTGACATCATAACTATAGATGTTTAGTATATGCATCACGACTGTGTATAGTCAAGATCTTATAGCCTGAGAATGTCTGATTCGACCTTAGGGTAGGATTGGATATTCAAAAGTATATCGGGTCCAGCGTTATGCGCGGCTAACATACACTAGCGCTGCAGGGGCTGATGGAAGTTCCATGGAGGTGTGAGTTGTGCAGATGTAACGCCTGTGTTTCCGGGCTTGCCATTTTTAGCGATGTAATAGTCTAGGTTAACCTTTGTAACCCGTTTTGAAATAATAGAAGTGTATTATTTGAGTATTATGTGTTTTGTGCTTAATTGCTTAATTATGTGGTTTGATTAATTATGAATAAAAATAAGCGTAAAAATTTAAGTGTAAAATAAACTGGATATCTTTGGATAATGTTGTAGTATTTGAAACGAGGTTTCCGAATATATATAGAACACCCAAATCTGACTTCGTATGACGAAGTTATGATTTATTGAAGTTTCGACTTAGCGATGTGTAGCCTGAAATACTCGATTTAAGATCGAGCGGTTTTTAGCCGAAACAATCTAAACGAGGATCGAAGGTCTCGTTGTTGGTATCGAAGCGATAAAAAGTTAGGCGAGAACGGACGTCAAACGAAGAAGTTATGAATTTATAACGAAGTTTTTCTGTCCCGGCCTATTAAAAATAAATAATAAAAATAAAGTTAAAATTAGCCGACGAAGTCTAAATGAAAGTTGTAGAGCGTAGTCTCACCTTCGCGTGGATATAAAGAACGTCGAAAACGGAGTTCGTATGAAGAAGATATGAATTTCCGAAGTTTATTAAATAATTTGTATTTAAATTTAATCTTTAATTCGGATGATTATCCGAAGGAGTCACCGATCTGATCCGAAGTACGCCCCGCGTACACCGAGGAATGTCGACACTCGCACTCGAGCACTTTGGATACGTAAGCAGAGAGCTATGAGATCAGTTGTCAGATAGGTGATGTCCCCTAGTAGTGAGGGTTGAGCGCGCATTATGTTGAGTATAGTATTAGGGCGTTGTGGTGATACTTGAGACAAATATCGGTAGGTGTGGAAGGTATTATGGGCCCGTACTACTGGAAGCACAGGACCCACACGCGTAGCAAGGAAGTCACAACCCTAGGATTTGTGGGTTTTGGTCTCCCGATATTATGTTGTTTATCTAATGTCTTGAGTGTACCTTTCAGTATGGTGGTGACGAGACGTTTTGCTGCTGGGTCCGGATCAGTATCGGGATCCGGATCAGGGTCAGGGTCAGGAGACGGAGGGTCAGAGGTGTCGGTAGCACCTGAGCCCGTGGTTCAGATAGGGACTGAGGAATTGGATGCTAGGATCCGGGAGATTCTACACGATGAGGTCGCTGCGGCTTTCCAAGCGCAGCTACCAGAGATGTTTGGGTCGATCAAGACCGCGATGGTTGAGTATTTTGATGAGCGATATGCAGCTCTGGCAGAGATAGCAGTCGTTGCAGCCACTTCGGCTGTAACTGCAGCAGGGGTTAGAGGAGGAGCCGGCAGGGCTTTCCAGTACCGGGACTTTGATAATACGAAGTCTCCGACATTCAATGGTAGACATGATGCGAATAGAGCTATGCATTGGTTGTCTGACGTGGGGGGCTGTTTCTTCACGTGCTCATGTCCTGCTGACCAGAAAGTTAGGTGTGCTCTGAACCTGATTAGGCTCGGGGCAAATACAGGTGGCAATCCTCAACCCAACCCGTAACCCAACACGAAAATAAACGGGTTTGGGTTGATATTGTTGACCCGCTAACCCGCCAACCGACCAACCCGCCAACTCGTTTATTTCATGGGTTGGGTTGGGTTACCTCTTTGGGTTCGCGGGTCGACCCGCCAACCCGATTATACATATATATATATATATATATATATATATATATATATATATATATATATATATATATATATATATATATATATATACATATATATATATATATTATGTTTAAAAATATATTTAATTGAATATTTGATTATCATTTAATCGTTTTCCGAATTCCAAAACTGAAAAACATCTTCGCATCGACTTAGCATCCCCTAGCTCCTAAGAAGCCCCTAATCAGGAAGAAATTCAGTCTTCAGTCTCCAAACTCACGACTCCATGTCTCCCGTCTCTGTCGATTGAGGCATCGAATCATCGACTGGTCGCAGTATCGCACACACCACTCGTCTTCTCGTCCTCCGGTTATCGCACATCATTCATCGTCGTCACTCCTGTTTATGACTTTATGTTGAATATTTAAGACTTTATGACTTTATTTTATTTGTATTTTTTAATTTCATTTTAAAATGTGTTGCTTATTAAATGGGTTATACGGGTTGGGTTCGACCCACTAAACCATGAACCCACGAACCCATATACTTATACGGGTTATATGGGTTGGGTTGGGTTGATGTTTTCAACCCACTAAATTGTGACCCACCAACCCACCAACCCATATATTATATGGGTTGGGTAGGGTCAATGTATTCTGACCCGCCAACCCGTGACCTTCCAACCCGAACCCAACCCAATTGTCAGGCCTAGGGGTAAAGGACTAGTGGAGATTGACGACAGGTTCATATTCTGATGATCAGCGGGCTGCTGTTACTTGGGAACAGTTATGGGATATGTTTCGCACCCGCTACGTTCCGCACGTGGAATGGGAGTGGCTTACTCAGGAGTTTTTGACATTAAGACAGGATGGGGAGTCTGTGATGGAGATTACTCGGATGTTCACTGAGAGGGCTATGTTTTGCCCGGAGTTTGCGTCAGAGCAGTCTCAGATGACTCGTTATCTGAGTATGCTCAAGACGGATATATGGCAGTTTGTGGCTACACAGCGTTGTGATACCCTCTTGGATCTACAGGAAGCCGTGAGGTGGCGCGAGTTGGAGATAGAGCTGCAGCTGAAGGAGCAGCATCAGGCACCGGCACATTCTCAGCTGGTGCCTAAGCGGTCTAAGACCGCTGATACACGGTCTGGGGATCAGCAGAGCCGCACTTGTGGAAAGTGTGGCAAGGTTCATTCGGGAGTTTGTAGATCAGGTGGTGGGTGTCACAAATGTGGCAAGGAGGGGCACTATGTCAGGGACTGCCGTCAGTCCGCCCCTCCCACAGATATGACGATTTGTTACCATTGCCATCAGGTTGGTCATGTGAAGACCAACTGTCCGCAGCTCGCCGCCAAGTAGGCGCAGGGTTCCGCGCCAGCTACTGTGAGGATTGGAGATAGGAGGCCAGTCAAGGTGGAGCCTCCGAAGGCTCAGGGTTGCACCTTACAGCTCACGGCCGAGGAGGCCAAGGCAGCACCGGATGTGGTTGCCGGTACGTTTCTTGTAAGTTCTTTGCCTGCTTTGGTTTTATTTGACTCGGGGGCGAGTCGGTTGTTCGTATCTTAGACTTTCAGTAGATGGTTTAGTGTGCTGATCGATGATCTTAGTATCCGTTGCGAGTTTCAATCGCCAACGAGCATGGGGTTTCTGCTTCTTCGATCTATCGAGGATGCGAGTTGGAGATTTTCGGGGTGTCTTCCCGATAGATTTGATTCCTATCCCCATGGGGGATGTATGCGTGATTGTAGGGATGGATTGGCTTAGCCGTTTTGGCTCCATGATCGACTGTGAGGGATAGTGGGTGGTGGTTTGAACCCCAAGCGGGGGAGAACTAGTAGTATATGGTGAGGGCACCAGGTTGGGATCAGGGTTTTGTTCGCCAGCCAGGGCTCGACAGTATATTCAGCACGGGTGTGCCGGTTATTTGGCGTATGTGGTAGATACGCGGGTTAAAGAGCAGCTCTCAGTTTCAGAGGTCCCAGTTGTTAGAGAGTTTGTTGATATGTTTCTGGAGGAGTTACTTAGAGTGCCTCTGGTGAGGCAGGTTGAGTTCAGGATTGATCTAGTGCCAGGTGTGGCCCCTATCGCCAAGGCGCCGTACCTTTTGGCACTGCCTAAGATGCTGGAGCTATCATCTCAGTTGCAGGAAATGCTAGGTAAGTCGTTTATCCGTCCTAGTAGTTCACCCTGGGGAACACCGATCCTTTTCGTCAGGAAGAAGGACGGTTCACATAGGATGTGCGTTGACTATAGGGAACTGAACAAGTTAACGGTGAAGAACCGTTATTCGCTCCCGAGGATAGACGATCTTTTCGATCAGCTGCAGGGTGCATCTTGGTTTTCCAAGATTGATTTGAGATCAGGATACCACCAGGTCAGGGTGAGGGAGGAAGACATGGAGAAGACCGCGTTTCGGACTCGTTATGGTCATTACAAGTTCGTGGTGATGCCGTTTGGGCTCACCAACGCGCCAGCGGTGTTCATGGATCTGATGAACCGAGTCTGCAGACTGATGCTCGATCGCTTGGTCATTGTGTTCATAGATGATATCTTGGTATATTCCAAGACCCGAGAGTAGCATGAGGAGCATCTCAGGAAGCTGCAAGAGGTTCTGCGGCGAGAACGCCAAGTTCTTGAAGTGTGAGTTTTGGTTGTGAGAGGTCCAGTTCCTCGGACATCTCATTAACCAGGAGGGTATTTTGGTCGATCCGGCCAAGGTGGACTTGTGTTTAGCAGGGTGTTATCGGAGATTCATTCGTGATTTCTCCAAGATTGTCGTACCTCTCACTCGTCTGACGATGAAGGGGGTGGATTTCCAGTGGGGCCCTGAGCAGCAGAGGGCATTTGAAACCCTTCATCGATGTTTGTGCGAGGCGTGGTGTTGACACTCCCCAGGGGAGTCGAGGATTTTGTGGTATTTTATGATGCATTCATCACAGGCTTAGGGGCAGTCCTCATGTAGAGGGTACGAGTGATAGCCTATGCGTCGAGGCAGTTGAAGCCGCATGAGACGAGATACCCCACACACGATCTTGAGTTAGGAGTGGTGGTCTTCGCACTCAAGATTTGGAGGCATTATCTGTACGGGGTCCGTTGCACTATATACATGGATCACAGGAGTTTGAGACACATCATGGGTCAGCCGAACCTGAACATGAGGCAGCACAGGTGGATGGATGTGGTCAAGGACTATGATTACGAGATCCTTTACCATCCTGGTAAAGCGAACATGGTTGCGGATGCTCTGAGCCGCAAGTCAGTTGGGTCCTCGACCCCAGCCAGGTGTATAAGGATAACGGTGGATTCCCCGCTGGTGGGTTTGGTCAGGGATGCTCAGATTGAGGGTATGAGATCAGAGAACTGGAAGTTGGAGAGGATTAAGGGCGACAGCGCCCAGTTTGTTAAGGATAGCCGCGGATAGTTGACCCGTTACGGTCGGATTTCGGTTCCGATGTCCGGGGGGTCCGGTAGACAGTGAAGGAGGAGGCTCATAAGTCTCGTTTTTCTATTCACTCAGGAGCCACCAAGATGTACCGTGATTTGAGTTCGAGTTATTGGTCGCCTGGCATGAAGCGAGATATCGCTTGGTTTGTTGAGAGGTGCTTGACATGTAGGATGGTCAAGGCCAAGCATCAGAGGCCCCATGGCAAAGTAATAACGTATATTTCCAGAAAATCTGATATTTTCTTATTAAAAATTGAAGTAATACGTAAGTCCTTTGTACCCTTTTCTTGTAAAGTAATAACGTATATTTCCAGAAAATCTGATACTTTCTTAATAAAAAACGGAAGTTTTAAGTAATTCCTTGGTATCCTTTCCTTGTAAAGTAATGACGTATATTTCCAGAAAATCTGATATTTTCTAAAAAAAAAAGACTGTGATCTTAAACCGTAAGACCAAGATAGAAGTGAATGTCATATAGAAAGTAGTATATAGTTTTATTTCTTTTAATAAAACCAATGAAGTATAAGTTTCCCGTAAACCAAAAATCATTTTGTTAATCCCTATGTGAGCTGTTACAACCATCTTTATAAAACTAAATTGTCTGTCATAACGTTCTTCAAGCATCGATTTCGGTAGAATATTTGTCACTCTAGACTGGCTCGTCTAACTGTAGCGAACAGCTCACGTGTAGGGGTGTCAACCCCATATAGATCTATACACAATACCCCGCCGATCTGAGCTGGAATTTCAGGTGGGTGAGATGGTTCTCCTGAAGGTCTCACCCTGGAAAGGAGTGATCCACTTCAGGAAGAGGGAAAATTGGGTCCCCGTTACTTAGGTCGTTCAGGATTGTTGCCAGGGTTGGCAGGGTGGCTTAAAGGCTAGAGCTTCTGGAGGAGCTTAGCCGGATCCACAACACATTTCATGTTTCGCAATTGCAAAAATGCATTATGGACTAGGAGGCAGTGGTATCGTTGGATGACATTCAGGTCGATGAGCGCCTGAACTATGTGGAGAGGCCTGTGGCTATTCTGGAAAGGAAGAAGAAGATTTTACGGAACAAGGAAATACCTTTAGTAAAGGTACAGTGGGAACATCCGAGGGGATCCGAGTGGACATAGGAGCCGGAGGCGGAGATGCGCGAGCATTACCCTACATTGTTTATTCCAATGGACTTCGAGGCAAAGTCTAGTTCAAGTGGGGGAGAGTTGTAACGCCCCGATTCTCAGGTATTGTTTAAATAATATTTATTGGGTTAAGCTCTACTCGACGATTTGGTTGAACTACTCGTCGAGTAGAAGCGGGGTGGGATCGCGTGTTAAGTGACCTACTCAACAAGTCCATATTGGGACCCGGTGAGTAGGAGCTGGCAGATGAAACCCAAAATCCCAGGGTTTGCACCTCTATTTAAAGGAGCCTCAACCTCCTTCGGCCTCTTTGCAGTCTTTTAGAGCTCCTTAAAACCCTAATTCGTGTGGTATTCCATTTTGGTGTGTCTTAAGCTTGGAAAGAAGGTTGGCTAGAAGAGAAAAGCTAGAACTGCAAAGGAATTGAAGCAAGGAAGGTGTGGGAAGCAGAAATTACCTCAGCTAGCATCCCTTAGAGGTATCAAGTTTCCATCCTTACTTCCCTTTTTCCTTTTTGTTGAGTTTTGGGGTTTTTTCATGGATTTTGAGGTTGATAAGGTGGGCTATGGGCTAGATCTGAAGTTGTAACTTCAGATCTGGACCCTCATTAAGTTTTAGAATCATAAAGGTGTTGTACTGGTCATGATTGAGGTCCCTCTTGGGCATGAAGCCCCATTAAGAGCTTAGATTTGGCATTTAGAACCTTTGTAGCTATGCATGCACGTAAAGTTTGCAACTTTACATGAAAAGCATTCCCTAGAAGCTTGGATCTGTGATTTGGAGCCACTACATGGCTCAAAATAGGTCTGTATGGAAAAAGGACTGAATGGACTCGGCGAGTCGCAAGGTTGACTCGGCAATTCACATGAAGATGGTCGTGAACTCGACGAGTTGGATGAACAACTCGACGAGTCCGATTAAGAATACCATAAGACTCGACGAGTTGAAGAACAACTCGGCGAGTCGGATGACTTTTCCCTAGGATATGTATGCGTGTGTATTCATCGAGTTGCAAGGAAGGAACTCAATGGGTGGCCTTAAAGTTTGAACGAGAATCGAAGAAACTCGACGGGTCACCCCGATGACTCGGCGAGTAGCCGAGGGTACTCGGCGAGTTGGGGTCAACATGGACTGTTGAACTTGACTGAGGACTTTGACTTTGATCAGGGGTTGACTAGTGGGTTATGGAGTACCTTATAAGGTGAAGGACTTATGAGTATATTGTACTATGATCATAGGTGGTGGAGCATGTGTCAAGTGATCCGAGAGTTGGAGTTGATCTTCCGAGTCGACATCTGCAAGGTGAGTTATCCTCACTTTATCGATAGGGTCTACGGCACCAATGCCAGCCCTTTATTTGTTATTGTTATGATATGGTACATGTGGTTATGATCTGTTAGATCGGAATCAGGGTAGATAGTACGTTATTTTCTTATGATCTGTAAGGATTGGTATGTTAGTGACCTGCTAGGTCGGTACTCTAGTTATGAGAAAATTCTATGATTGATGATCAGTGAGATAGATATGTTTGATGTTTGTATATGCCAGTATATGATAGTTATGCGCACATGGTTATTTGCTTGTTGGTTGGGTTGAGGCGGTCCTGCTTTGTGCTGAAGGCCAACATACCCTATGAGCGGTCCGGGGAGACTGCAGGCCCACGTGGCGGACCAGTCATGCCGAAGGCTCAGAATATATTCAGATAGACTGTAGGCCCACTAGGGCAGTCCAGTTAGGCCGATGGCCCAGTATGCATGTTGATTGATTGATTGTTACTAATATTGCATTGTCAGTGTAGTATTGGTATTTTGGGGGTAGCTCACTAAGCCCTCGGGCTTACAGTTTTCAGTTTATTGTTTTAGGTACTTCAGGAGATCATGGCAAGGCGAAGGCATGACCATACCACTCCTCATCCTTATGTTATGATTTTGGGACACTTTGATGGATATTGATTTGAAAACATTTTTGTAAATGATGCTATTTGATTTTTATCTATGATTAAAAAAGTTTAAATTAGGCGTAAAATTTATGGATGTTACAATTTTACAACATAGATTATGTTTTTTCAAGACAATAAGTATATCACAAATATTTGTACCAATATAAACCATAACTTATGTAAATAATATTTTATCTTTAACAAAAGATGAAAAACATGAAATTATTTATGGGTTAAACATAGTTTTACTTGTATTCCCTCCTTAAAACATAGAAAAGCTTCAAAAAAATATGGGGGTATGAACTCACCTTGGTTTGGTTTGGTTTGGTGGATGATTTGAAGTGAAGAAGTGAGGATTTCAAGCCTAGATCACCTGAAGTGCTTGATGAACTCTTTGAAGCTTATGATACCCTAAGGATGTTAACACACAATATTATGTGTAAAATAGGATGATATGGACATGAGAATGTATTAAACCACTAGGGATTTACAAATACTTAAGCTTGAAGACTTTAACTCATTTGAAGCTTGGAGTTACTCTTGAAAGAGAGTGGAAATGGGCAGAAGGTAAAATGATAAGAGATAGTGGGGCTTTTTGGAAGGAAATCGTCCAAATAGAGGGAATAGGAAACTTGATGTGATACTTACTTGGGAATCCGTTGGTTAATTTCATGGATATATGTTGAATATTGAACTACATGGGAAAATGG